>NC_137880.1:36156778-36336049 GCF_963924005.1 Protomyctophum bolini | reverse complement strand
AAGTCGGAGATAATTCTATTTAGGCGCGGGCACATGCGCAGCGGGCTTGGTCGGGAACACAACAAGACCATCAGAGTGTTTGACACAGAGACCAACCAATGGCTCAAGCACACACCTCCTGCACAGCTCCTTCCAGAACTACGCTATGTTCATTCAGCATTTGCCTACAATGGGGAGCTGTACATATTTGGTCGCGTCAACGACCATCACCAGACCTTCAATGATCTATGGAAATTCAATCCAGAGACCTTCTCCTGGATTCAGGTTGAGGAGAATGGCCTGTACATGTGTTCTTTGTTCACAATGTCCTGTTGCATGGTGGGAGATCATATAGTCCTGTTTGGAGGACATGGATACAAATGTGAAAATAGAGGACGCAGAACTATAGAAGCCCTTTATATCTTAGACTTGAGTCCTAGTCTGAAGACGTTATGCAAGCTAGCGGTCATTGAGTACGATCTGGATCAGTCTGAACTCCCACACAACATCAGGTGGGAACTGGCAGCGACTGGCAGCAACCTATAGGAGGACTAGGACCTAGGAAGACGTAGGAGTCCTTTGAGCAGGGACACAATCTGGTGGTGAGAGAGAGAGAGGGGAGTTGCACCACTCGGTTCACGCGGGTGTGATTCTTTTTTTCAGCAATGGGATAATTCTTTGGTGGGTATAGATCTTGGGTGGGTATGCATCTCTGGTGTAGATTAGATGTCTGAACACAGACATTAAATGCCATCGACAATGAATGGAGAAGTGGGCCAAACCCAAACCATGGGCCGCGAGTCTTCTCAGGCACATCGCCGCTGCGTCATACCAGATCTGCAAGATCTCAAGGCTGCACTGATGTGTGATGCAATGCAAGCTTTACTTGTACATCGGCTATTTGTGTGTGTGTGTGTGTGTGTGTGTGTGTGTGTGTGTGTGTGTGTGTGTGTGTGTGTGTGTGCGACCGTCCGTCTGTCCGTCCGTCCGTTACCAGCTAATCTCCGGCACTGTTAACCCATTCTGACCGGGAACCCATTTTGGTGTCAGCATCATGTCATGGTTTAGCTATTGAAAAATAGCAGATCTACAAGCTCATAGCGCGCCACCGAGTGGCGCGCTACGAGCTTGTAGGTCTGCTATTTTAGAAAAATCGAAGAACGACTGACATTTTTTTTAATCTGATCTCAGGTCAGAATGGATTCATCAGACCCAGTGTGTGTCCAGTGGAAACCTCGTATGAATCTGATCTCAGGTCAGAATGGGTTAACCCGGTCGATGCCAATTCTTTGCACACTCCCTGGAGGCCAACGATGAACCTCTGCCCAAGTTTTCCAGAACGGCCTGTTATAACGCCACCAGGAGGCCGACTTTTGTAAAACGTTTTTTATTTTATTTTATATTACTCCTCCAGATTCTGTCCAAAAATCCCGCAAATTGTTACACACTATCTCTATAGTCATGTGTTCAAGATGGATCTGTCCGATATTTCATATTACATCCTAATTGGCCAACATTGGCTTTCAAAGTTTGCAGGATTGGCCCGTTTTGAACAAAAAAGCCTCAAATCACGAACGCAGCGTGCAATTTACGTGAAATCTTTCAGGGACTTTCCTACTATAGGCTGAGGAATATATCCCACCCTTTTCACATTGGCCTGTTATAGCGCCACCGTCAGGTGGATTTTAACAAAACACATTTTTGCGTCTCGCCTCACATGACCACAGCTGATTGGCTAAGGTACCTGAGGACCGTTGCTAATGGTGACAAACGACTGGAGCAGGAGAGAGAGGGAGAGGGAGACAGGGAGGAGAGAGGGCTGTGTGTGTGTGTGTGTGTGTGTGTGTGTGTGTGTGTGTGTGTGCATGCATTGTGCACATATGACAATGGGGAGGATGATTTTTGATTCCTCCACAATAAAATAAGCAATTTTGTGAGTACAGACAGTGAGCTGAATACAACTGAAATGAAAATAGATTAAATCTTGATTGTTTGCATTGTGGCTGAACTGTGTGGAAGCATGGAAATATATAGCGCTTATAGGGCCAATTTGCATATCTCTCTAATTCTGTAAATGACAACATATCACTTGTTTGGCTTGTGTATTAATTTTTCACTGGTTTTATAGTGACATTTCTCACTGGTTTTATAGGTAAGCTGCCCGCTGAACCCCCCTGGAGCCGTCGCTGTCGCACGCACGCACGCATGCACGCATGCACGCACACACGCATGCACGCATGCACGCATGCACACACACGCATGCACGCATGCACGCACACACGCATGCACGCATGCACGCACACACACGCACACGCACACGCACACACACGCACACACGCACACGCAATGCAAGTGGATGAGAGGAGGAGAAATCCGGTCGGTGACATCCCTATAGTTGACCCAGCAGCATCTCGGCTTGTCGCTCTCTATCGCCATCATCAGCGTCCGTGCGTCAAGTCGATGTTCACGCAACATCGCAACATCTCTAGGTCGCTGACGTGTTTGAGTCACCTGTTGGCGCTCAGATCAACGTCTCTAGGTTGCTTTGAGTCACCTGTTGGCGCTCAGATCAACGTCTCTAGGTTGCTTTGAGTCACCTGTTGGCGCTCAGATCAACATCTCTAGGTTGCTTTGAGTCACCTGTTGGCGCTCAGATCAACATCTCTAGGTTGCTTTGAGTCACCTGTTGGCGCTCAGATCAACATCTCTAGGTTGCTTTGAGTCACCTGTGGCGCTCAGATCAACATCTCTAGGTTGCTTTGAGTCACCTGTTGGCGCTCAGATCAACATCTCTAGGTTGCTTTGAGTCACCTGTTGGCGCTCAGATCAACATCTCTAGGTTGCTTTGAGTCACCTGTTGGCGCTCAGATCAACATCTCTAGGTTGCTTTGAGTCACCTGTGGCGCTCAGATCAACATCTCTAGGTTGCTTTGAGTCACCTGTTGGCGCTCAGATCAACATCTCTAGGTTGCTTTGAGTCACCTGTTGGCGCTCAGATCAACATCTCTAGGTTGCTTTGAGTCACCTGTTGGCGCTCAGATCAACATCTCTAGGTTGCTTTGAGTCACCTGTTGGCGCTCAGATCAACATCTCTAGGTTGCTTTGAGTCACCTGTTGGCGCTCAGATCAACATCTCTAGGTTGCTTTGAGTCACCTGTTGGCGCTCAGATCAACATCTCTAGGTTGCTTTGAGTCACCTGTTGGCGCTCAGATCAACATCTCTAGGTTGCTTTGAGTCACCTGTGGCGCTCAGATCAACATCTCTAGGTTGCTTTGAGTCACCTGTTGGCGCTCAGATCAACATCTCTAGGTTGCTTTGAGTCACCTGTTGGCGCTCAGATCAACATCTCTAGGTTGCTTTGAGTCACCTGTGGCGCTCAGATCAGATCTTAGAAAGCCTCCTTTGATCCGGGTCTGTCCATCAAGGATACAACAGAGCTGGACCAAAGTAAAGACAACTGATTTAGGATCAGGTTAACTAACCACACTGTGCACTTGTGGTTGCGCTATTTTTGAACGGTTTTGATTTTGATCAACCCGGTTGAAAGAAAACTTTTGCCTATATAATAAATAGTCCCTGAAATAGGGATGCAAGGCTGAAAGTGGTTAACCCGTTTAGACCGGCGTACGATTCTATACAAATTCTAAATGCTGACAGTTTTCTGAAAAACCCATGTTTCTATATCAGTGGTGCTCAACCTTTTTCATGTCAAGGACCCCCAGAATGATCTGTATTTGGCCGTGGACTCCCATCTGAAAATATGTATTATTATATGTATTATATTAATATGTTTCTCCAGGGACCCCCTCACTGCAGAAGCAAAGATATGAGTTTAAAACGTTCGTTGTGAAAGAATATATATTCAAAGATTCGCACTACATTTTCACGCAGACCTACAAGCTCGTATGAGCTTGTAGGTCTGCTATTTTCCAATAGCTAAAGTATAACATAATGCTTAAAGGGGGTGTCAGTGATTTCAGTCAAAAACCCTTAGGTTTCGTTTTTGCCTTGGGACACAAGCTTTCATCCAATCAGGATAGAGAACAAAAACGAAACCTAAGGTTTTTTGACCCCCAGGGGTTAACTGGGGACAGGGAGGAACTCCTTAGTAGAGAGGATTATCACAACAAAACAAAACAATAAGTGATATTTGAATTAAGTGAAATCACTGACTCTACCTTTAAAACACCATCAGGGGTTCCCGCCCAAAACGTAGAAAAGCCCATGGTGTTGTGCAGTAAATTTGTCACCGCAAAGCTCTCTGCACTATAAAATACGTATAATGAATGAAAAGCTGAAAACTGCATGCTAAGTTAACCTCCCAATGGTCCCCCTGCTAAGTTAACCTCCCTATGGTCCTCCTGCCACTGCCCAACATTACCGGAGCCTTATATTATAAATGTTTGATGCCGTTAAGAAGTTCCTTCCTAAGAAGTTGGAAAGTTAAGGACATTTCTCTCCTTCCATTTTCACCCATTACTAGAATAGAATGTTCAGAATAAGATTATGTAACACACACCCTCCACTCAAACCAAACTGTTAACCATTTAAGCATTATGTCATACTTAAAATAGCACATCTACAAGCTCGTAGCGCAGCACTGAGTGCCGCACTACGAGCTTGTAGATCTGCTAGTTTAGAAAAATCGTGAAAATGTGACGTAAATCTTTGAATATATGTTCTTTCAATCAACCCCGATGACCTTATAGGATACATCACTGAGGATACGTCCCAGGTGCATCCATGCGATGTATTTTTGTTTTAGTTGTTCTATTTATAGTGACTCATATAATAGGAATAGACTATACGTGACCACCAGGAATAGTCTGGTGACCACCGGAGAGACGGGTGGCAGCCGGAATGTACACACGCCACCCGGGAGCAGTATGGGTTGGCGCCCCAGCCTGTGTCTTCCTTGAGGAGGAAGCCCAACAAACCCCGATGACCGTAGGATACGTCACTGAGAACACGTCCCAGGTGCATCCATGTGATTTAGAGCGGATATTTTTAATCTTTGCTTCTGGGGGGGGGGGGGGGTCCCTGGAACAACATATTTTCAGATGGGGGTCCACGGCCAAATACAGAAGATTCTGGGGTCCTTGACATGAAAAAGGTTGAGCACCACCACTGACATAGAAACATAGGATTTTCAAAAAAACTTTTAGGATTTAGAAGATCTTTTTCAGGTGTGGCTGAAATTATACTAATTTATGCCATGATGGAAAAGAACATGTGACCAAAGCTCAAAAGATCAAAAGGGAATTGTTAATAGTGATAAAATTGGACTCGAATCAAGGGCAGAGAGCCTTTGTAGTTGCCTGTGAACCAGGAGAGCTACAAAACAAAGATAGAGAGACATTAAAGGTGCATGGGGTAGAGAGAGAGAGAAACTGTCAGAACACAAGTAGGAAGAGAGAGAGGAAGAAAAGAGCTAATATCCTGACCTGTTGGTGCTTATTTGAAGCCTGTGTGTGTGTGTGTGTGTGTGTGTGTGTGTGTGTGTGTGTGTGTGTGTGTGTGTGTGTGTGTGTGTGTGTGTGTGTGTGCGCGTGCGTGCGCGTGCGTGCGTGTACGTGCGTGCGTGCAAGCCTGAGACAGGCTGAGGAGAACAAGCCAAAAAGACAGAGAGAGATAGACATATGGAGAGGAAAGTTGAGAACTATCTCTGTAAATGGTACCATCAACAGGCCTATTAGAGCACTCTCTAGTTCTCAAAGTGGGGTCCGGGGACCCCCAGGGGTCCTTCAGGGAGTTCCAGGGGGTCCGAGTGGCTCAGGAAATTATTCCCTGTTCATTTTCCCCATAGGCTTTTCAAAAAGTATTTATTTAAAGACGTTCACGCCGCGGACAAAGCCAACTCGAGTTGCGACAAATCACGACAATAAATGTTTTAGGCCGATCAAATAATTAGTAAGAAGAAGAGGTGTTGTACCCTGCCTTTATTTTCTTCTTACTGATTATTTGATCTGCCCAAAACATTGTGTTTGTGGTCATGATTTTCCACAACTCGAGTTGGCTTTGTACGCGGCGTTAAACGTCTTTAAATAAATACTTTTTGAAAAGCCTATGGAGAAAATGAACGGGGAATTATTTCCTGGGCCACTCGTCGTTCTGAAAGGGGGCGGGACTGCGGCGCTAGACTACTGAAGTCCTGACGTCACTCGCTCATCCCTTTGGTTTGTGGAAGTAATTTCTCTACGGAGAATAACACTGGGTAATCTTAAAATCGTCACATATAAGCATTGTGGTCTAACGATAAACAAACTGTCTGCGATATTGTCGGGGAGGTGTCTCTGTATCGTTTACAAAAGTCAGTCACTCATAGGTATTTGATATACAGTCTGTTTCTAGCGAAAATGTAACTACTGTTTATTGTTCATATCCATATGAGTCAAAGTGCCGGGAGTGTTTATTTTTCAAACACAGTTCTTATTTGATGCGATAAAGAAATGGGAATTCAGAATGAAAAAATAAATAAAAACAACGCAAACCGTGCATGTGAAATGACCCTTTCTTTCCCGTCAAGTGTGTAACTGTGTATTATCGGACTTCAAAGCATGAACAGCATATACACAGCCAAGTAGAAAATACACAAAAGCAGCTTGCTTGATTAAACATTTGTTTTACTTTGAGGTATAACTGGAAGGCAGCATATATAGGCTATACAATGACGCAATCGCAACTGTCAGCGCTGCTAGTGCAGTGAGTGCACACACTGGGAAGTGGGAACAATGACAACACAGGTCAACGTCACATGCATAGGCGGCGGGTGCATAAGGCTAGGGAAGGCTTAGCCTTCCCAAAAATTATGCTGGGTATTTTTTGTAATATATATAATATATGTGCGCAGCATTATAGAAGGGTGTGTGTTTGTGTTGTCGCTGCCCCCTGGTGATCGCTGATCGGATAGGCTATACACTATACAGCAACTGGCCTAAGCAGCATATGATTGACTACTATTGGTATGTCTGTAAACCTCGTCCTTCCAGTCGCTTTGTAGCAAAGAGTAGCGCGCGCTGGTTTGTTTTGGGAAACAGCAAAACGCAAAATGTCTTTTTCAAGGCAAAGATAAAGTAGCCTAATTCAGAAGAAGAAGCTGTGAGAACTCAGCAGCACCAATGCCCGCACGGTTCACAGCAGCAACACCGCCGGGTAATCTACACTGACTGACTCGAGACTTGAGAAAAAGACGTCAAAAAGTCGTTGTCTGTGTATAGGCTAATTCATTGGTAAAAGTATGCTAAATAACTCATTTTTAGACCATCTGGGAAATAAATAAATAAATAAATCTGCGGCGGCGGCCTCGCTTCGCTCGGCCGCGAGAGTCCCCCCCCCAACGCAATTCTATAGCCTACCCAAAGGTAAAACGCACCCGCCGCCTATGGTCACATGACAGGTGGAGTACCTGCAGTGATTATTAGCTGCTGCCAACTAGTGGTAAGTGGATGTACAGGATGAGGCTGAAGAAATGACAAGGCTGATTGGAAGGCTGCGATGCAATGTAATATTACTACTACTACTGTTTATTTTTTACAAAAACGATTGAAACATATGGGTGAATGGGTGAATGTAATGATCAGTCTATGTAAGGCGCTATATACTATAAATGCACTATTTACCATCTTCCTCCTAGCCTCCTATAAGTGTGAGTGACTGACTCAAGGCTATGACTCATCCCCACATCACATCCACACCATTCTGAAGCCTGATGTATACTTTTGTTGCGAACGCAGTGAGCACTTACTATGAGACCTAGCAGATCATGTCTGTCTGTCTGTCTGTGTGTGTGTCTGTCCCGCTATCCAAATATGGAGTGTGTTGCATCAGCAATCACTCAGCTCCATATATGGGCACAAAAGGGGCCAGGTCCACATATACAGTAACAGCGGGACAGACACACAGACAGACAGACAGACAGACATGATCTGCAGGGTCTCAGCTGCGTTCGCTTCCCGCGTTTGCGCGTCTTACTGGTTATAACAAGTATAGATTAAAGGTATAGTGGCCCCCAGGTGTGTGTGTATGTGTGTGTGTGTGTGTGTGTGTGTGTGTGTGTGTGTGTGTGTCTCTCTCTCTCTCTCATGGCTGAACCCGTCGACCCCACCCACTCATCGAATTAGTGTTAGGCTGGCAGGATGACTCAGCGGGCAAGGAGTGAGAGGAAGAAATGTGTGTGCGTGCCGTGTGTGTGTGTGTGTGTGTGTGTGTGTGTGTGTGTGTGTGTGTGTGTGTGTGTGTGTGAGTGAGTGAGTGAGTGAGTGAGTGAGTGAGTGAGTGAGTGAGTGAATGAGTGAGTGAGCACGCTGCGTTCATGATTTGAGGCATTCTTTTTCCAAAATGGGCCAATCCTGCAAACTTTGAAAGCCAATATAATTATGGAATATCGGACAGATCCGTCTTGAGCACATGACTGTAGAGATACTGTGTAACGATTTGCGGGATGTTTGGACAAAATCTGGAGTAGTAATATTTAAAAAAAATCACACCCGTGTGAAGTGAGTGGTGCAACTCCGTAGTAGCACATGTAGTAGCAGATACAGTACTGTATGGTACATGAGGTCAGACAAACAGCATCATACAGTATATGCAGATGTGTATATGTTAACCCATTCTGAACGGGAACCCATGTTGGTGTTAGCATCATGTTATGCTTTAGCTATTGAAAAATAGCAGATCTACAAGCTCGTAGCGCGCCACCGAGTGGCGCGCTACGAGCTTGTAGGTCTGCTATTTTTTGAAAAATCGAAGAACGACTGACATTTTTAGAATCTGATCTCAGGTCAGAATGGGTTCATCAGACCAGTGTGTGTCCAGTGGAAACCTCGTATATGAATCTGATCTCAGGTCAGAATGGGTCAGATATGGGCAGCAATAAGGTGAGGTTAACAGTAGCAGCAGGTGCAATCAGTGTTGTTTTAGGCAGAAAATGTAGTAATATAGTCGACTAAATATCATGAGATTTTAGTCTTGGTCTTGGTCTTTAGTCAACGAAATCAGCTCTGGATGAGATGTTATAAGGTGCCGTTCAATGTTTTCAAAAGCTGCGTGTGCCAGTGTTGTTTTTGGCAGCACATTTCTATTTTAGTTTTAGTCATAGTCTCCTGAATAGTTTTCACTTAGTCTTAGTCACATTTTAGTCACCTGGAATGTATTAGTGTTAGTCTAGTTTTAGTCGACTGAATGTCATAAGATTTTAGTCGACTAAATCTACAGGTGATTTAGTCGACTAAAATGTATTTTTGCGGGCCTTGTTGCCGTGAAAATAGCCGATCTACAAGCTTGTGATCGGCTATTTTCAGCATGCAAACCAATTGTAAAATGACTTATACTGGATCTCTTGTCCACTATAGTCCCTTCCTAACATTTTAGTCTAGTTTTTATTTGTTGACCGAATTGTCAGTATATTTAGTCTTAGTCAACATAGCATAGTTTTAATTTAGTTTCCATTTAAGTTTTCTTCAGTGGAAAAGGTAGTCGACGAACATTTTTCGTCTTAGTTTTAGTCGACGAAAACAACACTGGTGTGTGCCTAATACGACGTGCGTGCGTAATAACAACAGCCTACACTCAATAGTCTGTATTATTTCGGTATTACTGGCTGACTTACTGTATAACTTACTGTATACCACCACCACCACCACCACAAGCTTGTTATGTAGCGAATGATTTGATTCACTTGGCTTGGCCATGCAATCACTGTGATTTCACAATCACAGCACAGCACACTTAGCCCTCATGAAGTCTCGGCCTCAGTGTACTGTACTGTACTGTACTGTACTGTACAGTACACTGACTGCATGTAATAACAGCCTGTGATCTCCATGTTGGCTCAAGGCCAATCACCACCCATTGTTTGGCTATTAACCCATTTTGGGTGGGAACCCCTTTTGGTGTTAGCATTATGTAATTTAGCTATTGAAAAATAGCACATCTACAAGCTCTTAGCGCGCCACCGAGTGGCGCGCTACGAGCTTGTAAGTCTGCTATTTTTGAAAAGCGAAGAATGACTGACATAGAAACATAGCTTTTTCAGAAAACTATTAGGTCCAAAATGGGTTAAATGAAGGCTCGTCTCTCTCTCTCTCTCTCATATGTAATTACGTTGATCTGTACATGAATATGTGTCCGTCCGTGCACATGTGTGTGGCTGTACATTGTGTTTGTGTTTGTCTACACTCGTGTAGGCGTGAGTGCGTGTGTGCGTGCGTGCGTGTGTGTGTGTGTGTGCGCATGTGAAAGCGAGGCAAACAGCCAGGCTCGGAACACGACCCTGTGTTCAGCGTGGAGCTGTTAGGCCGTGCATACATTGCTTAACGAGCCGTGAGCGATCGCTATGATCTCGCCACAAATAATTCATGAGGAGCCGTGCAGCGGCGGCGCTATGGAGCTAAGAAGCATAAAGGAGTGCACCGTACGACGTACAGTATGTGGACTGAGAGGTGGAGGAGGAGAGGGAGAGAAGCATGTGTCTGTACAGTATAGGGAGGAAAGCCAGTATATATTATGGGGTCCGCGTTGGACCCGTTGGGTCCATTTGGTTCCATTTGTACACTCAAGAGTTAAATTAACATTGATAGACTATGTAGTCTGTGTGATCTAAAGCAAATCGAAAATGAAATGAATTTTGTTGTTTTATTGTCCATTCTACAACTCCATTAAGGGAGAGACTTTTTAATAAGACTGAAGCGCCTGTTTCAAAAGTACACTTTTTCATTTGCCTCGTTCCTTGAGAAGGCCTGGTCAATGAGGAGGATGTAAAATGGCCTTATGATTATTTTCGTTTTGTTTTCTTATTTTTGTTTGTTCAAATAATGTACAAATATGTATGAACAGGAAGGACTGTATAGTGTCAGTTGTATTCAGTGTATTCTGTGAAATGTGTCATATAATCCCATATGGATTATATGGGCCAAAGTGGCATCACACGAAAATAAATATTTCATTCATTCATTCATATTCATTCATTCATATACAATATAAATTAGGATCCCAAAGGTAGAAATGCCATTGCATGGGGGGGGGGGGGGGGGGGGGGGGAGGGGGGGGGTCTTGTAGACTAATATGCATCTAATGCATGTCAAACTGTCGGGAGTTGTCGTTTTATGTGTTTGCGCGACACAAACACAGATCTGCAGATGTATATATAAATATGATGTGCATAAAATCAATGTCCTCACACGTACAGTATAGTATAATGCAAACGTGTGCGTGTGTGCGTTTAAGTATAGGTGTGTGTGTGTGTGTGTGTGTGTGTGTGTGTGTGTGTGTGTGTGTGTATTTAGGGAGATTTGTGTGTTACTATTGCAGTACATCAGAAATATCACTCTTTTAGTGAGTGTTAACACATTCACAGGGTGTGTGTGAAGGCATGAGACCGTGCGTGTGAAAGAGGCAAACAGCCAGCCGTGTGTGTGTGTGTGTGTGTGTGTGTGTGTGTGTGTGTGTGTGTGTGTGTGTGTGTGTGTGTGTGCGCGTGCGTGTGTGCGTGCGTGCGTGCAGCGTCAGAAGGTGATGGAGTGAGTTCACATTTTTCTGACAGCCGTGAAACGCAAAGTGTTTTACTGTACAAGCTTTTGCTGAAACCAGGGGAATACGAACGAGCAAACCACATTACGGAGCGGGACGGGACAGGACAGGAGGGGTGGATGTCTGCAGCTTTGTAAAGACCCCGACCGTTTGGGAACGCCAGAACATCAGTTCTGAAATGTATTTATTTATTAATGAAGATCCATGATATAGCATCAGTATACCAAACCCCAAGTACCCAAAAAATACAACAGAACATTTGGGTTTTTTGTCACACAATCTACGCCACGCAAAATATATCATCAACCCTGCACCGTTGCCTGCATTTTTAAGACTATTGACAACACATGCAGTATACATTTACAGTATGTGACTATATCGACAATTACTGTAAGCTTATTGACAGCACATGGATTTACTGTGTTTTTGGAGACTACAGTATTGACGGCACATGGATTCTTACTGTGTGTTTTTTCTGAGACAATTGACGGTCACACAAATCCCCCTGTGTTTCTAAGCCTATTGACTGCGCATACATTTCCTGCGTTTCTAAGACTATTGACAACACATTGTCTGGGGTTTTTTTTTTTCAGTCTATTGCCTGTAGACGTGCTTTCTCTGTTTCTCTTAGACTATTTTACAGCATGCATTTCAAGTGTCTTTCCAAGACTACGGATTACTACACACGCGCGCACACACACACACACACACACAGTCTCACTCTCTCTCTTCAGTTTCTATGGCTATTGACACGGGTACAGTAAATCCTGTGTTTCTACAAACTAGTCCTTATACCCGTTCGAATATATATATATAACACCACATACACAATTACACACACGCACGCGCGCCATCCCATGTCGTCCGCGACCTGTCGCAAGACACACAGAAGCAATGTGTGTGCTGCAGACATTTGCTTCATGGCGGTCAGTACAGGAGAGTCTGTGATTTCTTTTTTAGAGGTGGAATGGAGCAATGTAGAGACGTACAGTTAGGCATCCCAAAGTAGGGATGAAATCCCTTCTATGTTCTTCTCACAGAGGCGACACAGAGCAGTTAAGACGTCAGTACTTCTAGTCATTTTTGCTAGTCGACTAGTTGTTTAACTACCCATTATGTAAAAAAGAAAGAAGAAAATAAATATGACGGCAACGTAGCCTGGCTGCTGGCTCCAGCCCTGAATCGCTAGCCACGCCCATTAAGACAATAAGTGAAACGAAATGAAAATGAAGACTGAGTGTCAGGCTAACGGTAATGCCTCTCAAAGCCCAAAAAGATACTGATCCACCCAAAAAACGACTAAAATAAGTGAAATGAATAACTACTAAAATAAGTGAAACGAAATGAAAATTCAGACTGAGTGACAGGCTAACAGGTAACGCCTCTCAAAGCCCAAAAAAGATACTGATCCACCCGAAAAAACGACTAAAATAAGTGAAACGAATAACTACTAAAATAAGTGAAACGAAATGAAAATTCAGACTGAGTGACACGCTAACGGTAACGCCTATCAAAGCCCAAAAAGATACTGATCCACCCAAAAAACTTGTGTCAGTTCTTCCCGTTTTCATGTTCATTCATACTCACATATTCGATATCCCCCCAGAAGCAAATATGAGAGTTAAAAACGTTCGCTCTGAAAGGTGGGAGTTTAGAGGCCTTTTCTATGTATTTTATGGTAATACAGTTTTCCACAATGACCAATTTATAGCATTATGTCATACTCTAGCTATTGAAAAAAAAGCAGATCTACAAGCTCATAGTGCGGCTGTGCCGCTATGAGCTTGTAGATCTGCTATTTTAGAAAAATCTTGAAAATGTGGCGTAAATCTTTGAATATTATATTCTTTCAGAGCGAACGTTTTTAACTCAAATCTTTGCTTCTGAGGGGGTCCCTGGAACAACATATATTTTCAGATGGTGGTCAGCGGCCAATTACATATAGTTTCTGGGGGTCCTTGACATGAAATATAGAGCACCACTGATATAGAAACATAGGTATTTCAGAAAATAAGACATTTTCAAAATTCCGAAGTCAGGTCTAAATGGGTTTAGATATTTGTTGGGCTTTTTTTTTTGCCTTTTATTGATAGTAAGTAATAAGGGGGGGGGGGGGGGGGAGGACACACAGAAAGGTTCATTGGGATCGGGACTCGAACCCGCGACACACTGTCATGCTGGATCACCAGCCAAGGTGCCTCATGGTGATTTAGTCGAACAAAATGTGTTTTGGCGGGCCTTGATGCCGTCGTAATGGCTTGCTGTAAATCCAACCTTCCCTCCACCTTACACCAGACGGCGAAACACCCGCCGATGCACAGCCACACCAGAACATGCTCTCGACCCCCCAGGCTCCAAAACACGGACATTGGACAGAACTTTTCTCCACACTGCTGTTCAGGTGTGGAACAGCCTACCAGAACATGTAGTGGACTCCATCACAGACAACGGCCTTCAAGCCTTTAAACGCAGAGCTCACAGACATCTCCTGACCACCCCTCACACTGACTGTTGAGCTGCAGTGAACCATTTGATTGGCCAATGGATATGTATTTACTATGTATTACTTGGCTATTGTACACAATTGCATCTAATAAAATAAAATAAAATAAATAGCCGATCTACAAGATCCAGATGTACTTGTAGATCTGCTATTTTCAGCATGCAACCAAGTGTAAAAGGACTTGTATCTTTTACTTATACTGGATCTCTTGTCCATTATAGTCCCTTCCTAACATTATAGTCTAGTTTTAATTTGTTGACAAAATCGACAGTATATTTAGTCTTAGTTTTAGTCATCATAGCAACACTGCATGCAAATGCAACCTACATGTAATTCTCAAGCTATAAAGCAGTGAGTCTTTTTCTGTTCCACTCAAAACAAAAAGCTTCATGCATCCCAAGAACTATGCCAAAAATACACGCCTGCATGGTTTGGTTTGTAAAGCTGCAATGATGAATTAATGTCAAACTATTAACCCATTTAGGACTGACCAGATTCTACAAAATGTCTTATAAAATCATGACAGTGTTCTGAAAAAGCTATGATTCTTTGTCAGTGGTTCTCAAACTGTTACATGTCAAGGACCCCAAACATTATATGTAATTGGCCGCCGACCCCCCCCCCCATCTGAAAATATGTTTCCCCCCCAGAAGCAAAGATTTGAGTTAAAAACGTTGGCTCTGAAAGAATATATATTAAAAGATTTGCACCACATTTTCATGATTTTTCAAAAATAGCAGATCATACAAGCTTGTAACGCGGCACCGAGTGCTGCGCTACGAGCTTGTAGGTCTAAAGTATAACATAATGCTTAAAACACCAAAAGGGGTTCCCGTTCAGAATGGGTTATGGACTAAATTTGGCCCTTCCGGTTGTTTTTTGGGGTGAGGGCTGCTTGCTTGCTGTACTGTGTGTTGGCTATTTCTGCCCTTGTTACACTAATGTCTGCGCTTGGCTGCCCCTCGCCTCCTCGCATCCAGTGGTTAGATTTATTTGGCCACTCTCTGGCAGCCCAGCCAGCCAGCCAGCCAGCCAGGCCAGGCAGCCAGACAGACAGGCCCTGAGGCTACTGTATAGCCTACTATACTACTAACCATGCAATGTCTGAACTCACTGTCCGTCACGGCCTGGGAACTATAAACCACCACAACTACAGCAGGAACATTTCACTGATTGCTTTCTCCATCCATGGGCCAGAGTTGAGTTAACCCATTCTGGACGGGAAGAAAAGAACCCCTTTTGGGGTTTCTTTATAGCTATTGAAAAATAGTAGATCTACAAGCAATAGCAGATCTAGCGCGGCACCGAGTGCCGCACTACGAGCTTGTAGATCTGCTTTTTTTTTTTTTTTTTTATCGTGAAAATCTGTCGCAAACATTTTGGATATATATTCTTTCAGAGCAAACATTTTTAACTCAAATCTTTGCTTCTGCGAGGTCCCTGGAACAACGTATTTTCAGATGGGGGGGTCGGCGACCAATTACATATATATATTTTTGGGGGTCCTTGACATGAAAAAGGTTGAACACCAGTACGGACATAGAAACCTGGGTTTTTCAGAAAACGGTCAGGAAGGCATTTGGTAGAATCGTCCTCAGGTCTAAACGAGTTAACATAAAAGTAAAAGAAGGAACTAATATTTAGTGACAGCAAAGGATGAAAGTCCTGCTTTGTTTATGTGACGTTACTGCACCCATTCCTTTCATTTATTGGCCTTCCAGTGTGAATTTTACAAATGTACTTTCTGAGATGCTCTCATCATGTCCTGAAGCTTTTTTTCCAGTCCAAAGTTGTCTCTCTTTTCCCATTGTTTTCACACGGCAAAATGGCAGCTGCACTTGCGATACATGACACAACACACACAAACTGAAAGATGATAATGATCTCAATTGGCCATGATATCACAGCAGTGAGGTGCACATTACCGATTACAGTTTCCGCAACACAGAATGAGCCTGAATATCATGCCCTCCCCAAAAAAAAACTGTATCACAGCTTTGATTGTGACTGGACTTCAATTAGTCGCCTCTTTTAACAACCCCCAATTCACTTTGTTGTTCCTCAGAGATGAGATCTATGCTTTGTTGTCTCCTTTTGTTCTACGCCAAATCTGTTCTCTATACATGGGAGCCTGTACACACACACACACACACACACACACACACACACACACACACACACACACACACACACACACACACACACACACACAAACAAACAATACTTTTGGAGCTGTGGCAGCAAAGTTGATACTTGGTTTGTATCCAGGGAACATGTGTGCTGTGTGTGCATGAGGTAGTGATTGTAGTTGACATTGTGTGAGTGTAGGCTAGAAGAATGTGTTAGTTTTTTTGCCCAATCTGGAACCTTTGGGGAAATTGGACCGTGCAGTACTAGGTTTGACGCCCTGAAAAGGGCTCCTGGGGACCTTCTTTGGCCATAGATTGTTAAATTTAGGTCAAAAAGATGATAGAAATGTTGCACGCACGTGCACACTATGGGGGCCCTGCAAAACATTACCGGCCCAGGGGCCCTTGTGGGGCTTAATCCGTCCCTGTCCCCCCCCCCCCCCCTCCTCTCCTCCCCCCCCCCCCCCGTCTCCCCCCTTGCCCGTTACTCACTAATCACAGGCTACATTCATGAGCTGGACAAAACAACCTATAGTTTTCAAAGGCACAACGTCTTTGTTGGATACAGGCTCAACTATTTAAGTGTTTTTCCCTGGACCAAATGGGAGATCCAAGATTCATTTAGTTTTCAAAACATTATTTGCCACCATGCCACCATGAACCAAATACAGCCACCCTGCCACAATAACGCACAACGAACCTCAGCAACCACAACACAAGACACTACACAACCTACTGTTTATCGCTCTTCAATTGACATTTTTGGCTATTGTGTCAAAGCCCAAAACCTCTAGGTCGATCCGAAAGGGTATAGTGATGATCAAGAGCCACATACACATACTGTTCCCCGTTAGGCCTACAACTCAAATACGTAGTTTACGTATACCTTCAACGGCAGATACAACAAAACATACAAACTGTAGATTCAAATCAGCATTAAATTCCAGAGCTTGAATCACGCTAGTATACACACAGCACACAACACAAGCAGCGCAGCAGCAAATAAGCCAAAGTTCGTACCTTGAGCCGTCTTCTACTTGACAGGGTCTTCTCAGAAGACTTCTGATGCCAGGGTCAAACTCTCTCTAGGTCATGATGAGCCCTCCAGTGGCGTCTCCAGTCATCTTCATAGTGAGAGAGAGAGAGAGAGAGAGAGAGAGAGAGAGAGAGAGAGAGAGAGAGACCATGAGCTTTGAGTGCAGTCTTTCTGTGCAGTCTGTGTTTTTATTTTCTTTACTGCACAGCTGCCCCCCTTTGACAACTTCTAGATTTATGTACTGTTCTTAATGAACAGTTAATCTTTTAAACCAATAACCTCTTCCTTTAGGAAAGGATTCCATATAAGCCTATAGGCTTCTTCCTTTCCTTGCATTATATTTTTGTTTCTTTTATATGTTATTGTCATTTATTTGTATTATATGCTAAATAAACAAACCAAACCTGAGTATAAGTAAGAAAAGCAGGAAGAAAGAAAGTGAGGTGACCTGCAAGACTAGCCTGGCTAAAGCCAGCCGCTGGCAAAAAAGGTGATTATTTTTCTAAGTGTTGTAGTTTGGAAGCACTCGCGCTGCTGCCTCCTGCATTACCGGTATGTACAAATTCAAAACAGGTGTACAACACCGGCAGGGCCGTTCAGTGACTTCAACTCCAACACTTGAGAAAAAGAATCACAGAAAAAGAATCACCTGCACAGAATTTCTTGACAGAAAGTATAGCTCAGTCATAACATGTCTACGGTGGATTTTTATGAAACAAAGGCTTGGCAGATTGAAAGAGGATAATTCAAGCTTGGCCTAGAGCTGCAATGTTGGTGAGTTTAACATTGTTTAAGCAGATCGCAAACGCAAATTGGATGAGTGGGGAGTCAATGGAGGGTCTTGCAACTCTAGATTCATCCCATTATAAAAATAAATCTAGAGTTACAAATTGCGGCTATATTTTTGGGGGTCCTTTACATTCAAGTTTAGTTTATTCTCGAAATTACACTGAGTAATCAAACTCATTGTCAGTGTCGTCGAGTAATACAATATCACATCACAATACATAAGAAGATCAGGAAAAGAAAAACAAAGATATACATGTGAATTGCATATGTTTACAAATAAAAAGCTAAGACAAATTTCAAAACAATCTAAAAACAGTTACATATTGTGGGGGTCTGTATTCTCACCAAGGTTTTAAAACGACTCAAGGCAGTCATGGGTCCCAATGTGGTCGGTTTCAATGTCGTTTGTAGGTCATTCCATGTATTAGGGGCCGGGCCACAGAAGCCAAAATGTTTGAGAACCACTGAAATAGAAACGTGGGTTTATCAGAGAACTGTCATGATTTAGAAGACATTTGTAGAATCTGGTCTCTGGTCTCTAAATGGGTTAATGCAGGTGTGCTTTAGCATATTAGGTAGCTAACTCACCTGCAGAATAAAAACAAACAAATCGACCAAGCAGTTTGTTATGAAGTTGAATTAACAGAACTTCTCTTTCAAACTGTCACACACTTTTTAGCTTCCTAACAACCCAGACTACTCCACTCAACTTCCATGAGGTGTAAAGTTACATTATAAGTTGTTTATTTCACTCTTCTTTTTGCTAGGGAGCTCTGTCTGTTTGCAGCAGGTGTGTGGACTGTGGAGGGGGAAAGGGGAAGGGGGCGTGGCTACGGAGGATTTTAAAGAGGCTTGAAGCCTGTTTGCTGTTCAGGGGAGTGTCTACATTCCTTTCAATCCTGTCAATTAAGGTCCATTATTTACTCTGCATTTAAGCCACGGACCACCATTTGACAACATTTTTTTCAGAAACAAAACTTAATTGTCTTAAAATATTCCTGTTGTCTTTGAATAAGATGCTGTCCACAATTCCACGCTGTAGTGTAGTCTAGAGTCTAGACTAGAGAATGCAACACTGAGGATAAGAATGCCCTCTAGTGTTTTGAAATTGTAATTACACACAGCTGGTGTGCTGAACAACGTATTATTGTGTCCACCTAACGAACAGAACAGAACAGGAAACCTTTCAGTTTGAATGTTGATGATGTCACACAGACCACTCCACTCTCTGTTCCCCTTCCTTCCGCTCATAAAATGTACCATCATTCCCTGAAAACTGCACCGGCATGCCCCATTATAAAATGGTAAATGGTGCATTAGTGCCTTTATCCAAGGCGCTTTACATAGATTGTGCAAATTACATTCACCCATTACACACACTGACACACATTCATACACCAATGGTGGAGGAAACCATGCAAGGCACCAACCAGCACATCAGGAGCAGTTAGGGGTTCAGTGTCTTGCTCAAGGACACTTCGACACCAACTCTGGGGGAGCCCGGGTTCGAACTTGTATTATGCCACTGGATTATGAGAACGGATTATTATGAGAACAGAGCTGTGATCCTGGTGTTGTTTTTGGCAGCAACTTTCTATTTTAGTCTAGTCAGTCTTTGGAATGAAACTTCATTTAGTTTTAGTCACATTTTAGTCACCTGGAATGTTTTAGTGATAGTCTCGTTTTAGTTGAAGAGATATCATAAGATTTTAGTCGACTAAATCTACAGTTAATTTAGTCGACTAAAATGTGTTTTGGCGGGCCTTGATGCCGTCATAATGACTGATTTTTTTATTTTATTTTTATAAAGTATATTTATTGGGGGTTTTTTTTAAGACAAACAGACATTATACAACAATAACATATAAAAAGATTGAATATACAAAGATATGACAAGGACAATGAACCATAATGACAAGTGGCTTTTGAATTCAGGAAATACAGTACATATATTAAAAAGGCAGACAACAGTTATCATAGGCACAAAGTAACTAAGGTTGGTACGGAAAACCTCCAAGTATCGTGGCAGACAGTGACTGATTTTACACTTGCTGAAAATAGCCGATCTACAAGCTTGTATATCACCTATTTTCAGCATTCATTCAAAGTGTAAATTGACTTATAGTTTTGTCCACTAGTCCCTTCCTAACATTTTAGTCTAGTTTTTATTTGTTGACAAAGTTGTCAGTATACAGTATTTAGTCTTAGTTTCAGTCACCATGGCTTAGTTTTCGTTTAGTTTCCATTTAGTTTTCATCAGTGAAAAAAGGTAGTCGACGAACATTTTTCATCTTAGTTTTAGTCCGAAACGAAAATCAACACACTGATCCCAACGTGTCTATTAAAGTAACCCTAACCCACGTGTCTGTCTTTGTCTCTGCTCAGATACATCAGAACCATGTACCTTGGCATACAGAGCCTAACCCACGTGTCTGTCTTTGTCTCTGTTCAGATACATCAGAACCATGTACCTTGGCATACAGACCCTAACCCACGTGTCTGTCTGTCTGTCTGTCTCTCTGCTCAGATACATCAGAACCCTGTACCTTGGCATACAGACCCTAACCCACGTGTCTGTCTGTCTTTCTCTCTGCTCAGATACATCAGAACCATGTACCTTGGCATACAGACCCTAACCCACGTGTCTGTCTGTCTGTCTCTCTGCTCAGATACATCAGAACCATGTACCTTGGCATACAGACCCTAACCCACGTGTCTGTCTGTCTCTCTGCTCAGATACATCAGAACCATGTACCTTGGCATACAGACCCTAACCCACGTGTCTGTCTTTCTCTCTGCTCAGATACATCAGAACCATGTACCTTGGCATACAGACCCTAACCCACGTGTCTGTCTGTCTGTCTCTCTGCTCAGATACATCAGAACCATGAACCTTGGCATACAGAGCCTAACCCACGTGTCTGTCTGTCTGTCTCTCTGCTCAGATACATCAGAACCATGAACCTTGGCATACAGACCCTAACCCACGTGTCTGTCTGTCTGTCTGTCTCTCTGCTCAGATACATCAGAACCATGAACCTTGGCATACAGAGCCTAACCCACGTGTCTGTCTGTCTTTCTCTCTGCTCAGATACATCAGAACCATGTACCTTGGCATACAGACCCTAACCCACGTGTCTGTCTGTCTTTCTCTCTGCTCAGATACATCAGAACCATGTACCTTGGCATACAGACCCTAACCCACGTGTCTTGTCTGTCTTTCTCTCTGCTCAGATACATCAGAACCATGTACCTTGGCATACAGAGCCATCGGCAGAAGGAGAACCAGCGTCGCTTCTACTGGGCCATGATGTACGAGTACGCTGACGTGAACATGCTGCGGTTACTGGAGACCTTCCTGGAGAGCGCTCCTCAGCTGGTGCTGCAGCTCTGCATCATGATCCAGAGCAACAGGGCCGACCGACTGCAGTGTAAGAGGTTCCCTAACCTGACCCATTTGGGCCTGATGTCATACATACCGTATCGGTATCGGCCCTTATTTGGTCATATCGGTTCATATCGTTTCATATCGGTATCGGCAAATATGCCAGTCTAACCAGCGATCCGACACAGGGGTGTAAGGGGTCGACACTATAGCAGGTAAATAAAATGTTGGGGCAAGTGGAGTTTGCTTTGGAGTTGCCCAAACTGCAAGTGCACATTTGAATGAGGAGTCCGGTGGACTTCAATATAAGATCCTTTTTTCTTTTTGTATTATTATAAATATTATTCTCTGTTACCTCAGTACTGGTTGGCAAGCGACACTGTCGTGCGACGGAGTATAAATGTAGCATTTGTTTTCCTCTCTCTCTCTGGTCTCTAGGTGTGTCGGCCATGGCCTCCCTCCTGTCCCTGGCGTGGGTGCTCGCCTCCTACCACAAGCTCCTGCGCGACTCCCGCGACGACAAGAAGAGCATGAGCTACCGGGGCGCCCTGGTGCACCTGTTCTGGCGCCTCTTCACCATCTCCTCGCGGGTGCTCTCCTTCGCCCTCTTCGCCTCCGTGTTCCACATCTACTTCGGCATCTTCGTGGTGCTCCACTGGTGCGCCATGGCCTTCTGGGTGATCCACGGCGGCACGGACTTCTGCATGTCCAAGTGGGAGGAGGTGCTCTTCAACATGGTGGTGGGCGTGGTCTACGTCTTCTGCTGGTTCAACGTGCGCGAGGGGCGGACCCGCTACCGGATGGTGGCCTACTACACGGTGGTGCTGCTGGAGAACGCCGTGCTCAGCTCCCTGTGGTACGCGTACCGCGACCCGGCCACCACCGACGCCTACGCCTCCTCGGCGCTGTGCGGCGTCTTCCTGTGCTTCGCCTCGGGCGTGGCCTGCATGGTGCTCTACTACGGCGTGCTGCACCCCATGGGCGTGCCCCGCCTGAGGGTGCTGGCCAGCTCCTGCTGCGCCGAGCTCCTGTGGGGGCTCCCGCTGCCCCCCGAGGCCGAGCCCATGGCGGCGCCGGCCACGCCGGGCCCTCGGCAGGCCCACACGCCCACGCGGGCCTCGGCGGGGGAGTACGCGGAGTCCGACGAGGCGGCGGCGGACAGCTGCCTGCCCGTGTTCCAGGTGCGGTCCACGGAGCCCGTGGACGCAGCCGGACGGCCCATCAAGCCCGAGGGCCCGCTGATCAAGATAGACATGCCCAGGAAGCGCTACCCCGCCTGGGACGCGCACTTTGTGGACCGGCGCCTGCGGCGGACCATAAACGTGCTGCAGTACATAAGCCCCAACGCCGTGGGCATCAGGTATAGAGACGGACCGCTCCTGTACGAACTGCTGCAGTACGAGTCCTCTCTCTGAAGGAAAAGGAATTAGAAGTCTACTTCCATCCATGGCTCTCATGTCACTACTTCCCCAAAAAAGTACCCCCGAAAAAGCAACGCACCTCATCTTCTCTTTCTCTCAACCTGGAGTACGATCTCGTCCCATTTGGTATAACCTCGCTCGGTTCCTCTCGTTCCCGCGACCGTCCCGTTGTTTCCCCTGCAGGAGCGGTGCTGTGTGGGCCGCCATGAAGGCCGTCTTTACCCCCAGACTCAAACTCAGTATGAACATAATAATACAGTCATTATTTATTTTTGGCAAAAAAAAAACATGCAGTACAGAGTTAAAAAATAAACGAATCGTATCTTTATGTGACATAATAAGTACAAAAAGTCTAAATATAAAAAAAACCCTTCTGAATTCATAGAGGAGGGTTTTTCCGTATGAGTGTGTAGATAATGTATGAATGTGTTCATTATGAAATGTGTTTAACACATTATTACTGTATTTGGTGATTCAACCTGTGAATACTTGTGAATTAAGGGCATATTTTATGTCCCTGTGAAAGCCCCCGGTTGATTGTTCGTCGTACGATGATGTCGCATGGGCAAAAAATAGCCACGCTATACAAGCTGTATGCTTGTAGATCTGCTATTTTCAGTGCACAACAGTGTTGTTTTCACTGACAAAAACTAAATTAAAACTAAGCCACGATGACTAAAACTATGACTAAATATATACTGTCGATTTTGTCAACAAATAAAAACTAAAGACTAAAATGTTAGGAGGGGAATATATAGTGGACAAGAGATTCAGTATAAGTAATTTTACACTTGCATGTTGCATGCTGAAAATAGCAGATCTACAAGCTCACAGCGCGATCGGGCTATTTTCAGACAGCAAGTGTAAAATCAGTCATTACGACGGCATCAAGGCCCGCCAAAACACATCTTTCAACTGTAGATGACGTACAGTAGTAGTCGACTAAAATAGAGATTTGCTGCCAAAAACAACACTGTCGTACGACGGAGTATAAATCAAGGCATGATGTAATAATGGCACCGTTGCAAAGCCTGATGGGAATGATGGAGGAGGAGAGTCCCCAGATTATGTGCCGGGTCTTTGCACATCCCAACATGAACTGAACTGCCATTCCTTTACGTCTAAAGGTCGTTGAGAAATCTATTATTAATACTGTTTACTATGTCCTTAACCAATCAGAACCAAAGGGACAAAACATTACACATATTTTAGAGAAGCACATGAAGATATACTGTAGGTTGAACGAGCAACGTAATCACAGTTATCACAGCGAGAGAGACCGTTCCAAATGGCATGTCTGTCCATCCATATCTTTGCTTATGAGCCGTGTTCTAATTAGCTGCAGCCTAGCTTTTTTCTGTTCCAAATCCTAAATCATAACTCTAGAGGGAAGATAAGCACACACACACAAGTCAGTTCCTCTCATAATATTATATTATATTATCTAAAATTCACTACAAAGACTGCCCTCTTGTGGCAGCAAGCTGTAATAAATAGTCTGCCTAATTTGGGAAATACCCCACTTTGCTGTGGCATGGAGTATAAGATGATCAGGCAGACATAGTATGGGCTCCATTTTCGTCAACGCTTTTTCATATTTTTTTTTAACTATTTTGCAAAACATTTTTGAATAGTTAAAATGGCCAGTCTACAGGCTCACAACGTGTCAATGTAGATTGGCTGGTTGAACTATTCAAAAATGTTTAGCTAGGCAAAGAAGTTTAGGGATAAGGGGTTTAGTGGTGACGAAAATGGAGCCCATAATGTTAATGTTTAGGTCTTTTTCTGATAGAGAAAGGTGATTGCAATGGTGACACCCCGGGATGCGAACACTTGTCTCCCACTAAGTTGGGACAGTGGCGATATTGGGCTCATAGGCTTCAGGCATGGCTACTTGTCAACCAGTAACTTTGTCCTACCCGGCACCAGAATCTAAATGTCGCAATGGAATAGTATAGATGGGGAGACCACCTGAATATACATATTCATTTAAATAAGTTACGGATTAAATTGGGTGTATATAGGAAGAATTATGGTAGAACCACAATTCAGGAGCACAATTATTTTTTGGATTTGAATTTGTATTTGGGAGTGAATAAATAAATACAACTTTACACAATAAAAAACGAAAAACACATTCCACAGTCATTTTTTTAAAATATTGTATATGGATTTAGCAAAGGGATGGGTGGGAGTCCGCATAAATCTAACTAAGTGACTTGCACAGATAAGAAAAAACTAAAACCGAGTATAGTGCGCAAAGACGGCCTTTTATGAAATCCTCCACCATTCCCTTCTTGAATTCTACAAAGTGAAAAAGCACCAACTCCTGTCCTCCTTTTTCACCTGCTCTATTCTTTTGGACAGAAGGTTTAAGGTTTTAGTACCACACGCTTCATTAATAATAACGGGTGCAAAGAGTTGTCATGAGATGTTGAGAAAACAAAAATCACAAACTTAGAAGATATTTGTATGCTTGTATTATACTTAAATGTTTAATCCTTTGTGTCCCTCATCTGTATTCATTTGACATGAATATTGTTTTGCAAGAGTGTACTTTTTTTTACATGAGAAAAGAAAGAAAAAAACATATTTGCAGTGTTAAAAAGGTATTCTACAATTTAGCCCGCCCTTAAGAGGCTATATTCTTTACATGGGCCCACTAAAGGACAGCTGTTCTGGCCAACTTGCTAGTGCAGTTACAGCAAAGCCAAAATCACGTCTTAAGCCAGATTTATACTTTGTCATACGATGGAGCATAAATTAGGCATTTTTAAAAAAGTACTGTGTTTCCTAATTGTTTGGCCCCCTTCAGTCACTTTGAATGCAAAGAGGCATGCCACATGTTGGCCATGCTGTAAACAGCTATTTTACAATTATTATAATGTGCCGTACAGTTCAGTTCACTCCAGAATCCGTGGAGTCCACGAGAGCACAGTAAAAAATCCTGAGTGATAATTTTAAGTCTGAGAGAATGCAATACACCCTCGGAGTTAGCATCCAGGACTTTAGCCGTGGATGGAGTTAGCATCCAGGACTTTAGCCGTGGATGGAGTTAGCATCCAGGACTTTAGCCGTGGATGGAGTTAGCATCCAGGACTTTAGCCGTGGATGGAGTCGGCCACTGTATTCATTCACCCATGACAAAAAGCCTTCTATGTCAAGCTTCTTGTAGTCAAGCTTCTTCTTCTTGTAGCTTGACTACGATTTACAGAGAGGGCTACTGCACAATTTAATGGGGGGAAAAAAAGTGAATGCATTTCATACTAGTTTTATCTGTATGTACTCGATGATTCATTTGAATATATAATGTGTGTTTTTTTTACATTGTAGTGTAATGGCATGACTTTAGTACGTATGTGGCATTAGTACAAATGCACTCGACAAGGGGATACCCAAGAGCCCACACAAAATGGAGGTTCTTTTTTTTCCTGGATCACTTGGCCATCTGCTCAGCTGTGTCCCAACAGGCATGCTACAGTATAGCTTCGTACTGTCCACGTGGATCCAGGTTTTAAATGGGTGAGGGTTTTATTTGCCAGGGGTTGGAAAAGAACATGAGCACAGACAGACCCTGTGAAAGGCTACAAAAGCAGAGTTGCGTATGTGTTCCTGCGGTGTGTTTGTAATGTACGAGAACATACACTTCTGTTACTTCATCCATTTATATAACACACGTAGTGTACTGTACTGTACATGTGACGCCCGGGATTCGAACTCGGGTCTCCCGGGGTGAAAGTCCAACATCTTAACCGCTGGATATCCCTGTCACGCGGAAGTCCCGAGTTTGAATCCTGGGTGTTACATACACATACCAAAATGATCCTTAAAGGTTCCATTTGGTGGACGTTTTTACACTGGGGATTTGACTGTGTGAATTGATCATGTATACAAGAGTGTCTCCGGCATGCGGGTCTGTGTGCGTGAATGTCTTTTATTATTTCACCTGTTTTGTTTTGGTTTTATTTGTCAGCGGGGTCCTCGGTCCTCTCTGGACCTTCTCACACGGCTGATGTTTCTTCTCCTTCCCTGGTTGCTGCTCCGTCCTCTCACCCGACCTCTACCATGCTGGGCTTGTTGGGTATATCCCCCCCGTTGACGTTGCAAACCACTCATGTTCTGGTTCTATTAGAAACGAAAAAGAGGGTTGAGGCTGAACAACTGGAGATCCTGACAATGAGAACATGCAATGAGGTACACACTGCCATATCCAAGAGCTTCAACATCCCCTTTTTAGCTAGCTTTGATAGCGATGTTCAGCCCTGAGTAATTGAGTAACTGTTGGGTCAGCTTGAGTGGAACTAGCATCACACATGCACAACATCTGTATAAATATACCTTCCTGTCCATTATGCAATGACAAAATGTCTTCACTTTCACTATGCTAGCCATGATACATAGTTCCTGGCTCTGTCGTAGTGAATCAACAAGTCACCCACATAGTAACTTTAGTAAGCCAGTCAATAACTTTATTATTACTAAAAAAAAGAAATGTGTTAAACTAAACTAAACAGCCAATACAGGGGTTCATCTCAGGACCTACATAATACCACTGAAACCAGCTGACTCAGGGGTGTCTCAATGCAGTTCTTATTCCCAGGCATGTCCTCAAAGGGTCTCCATTTTGTCTTTCACATAATTATTGCATCCTGGACCACTCTTGTCTAGAGTGGGGATAGCATCATCAGTTTTTGTTTTAGTGCGATATTTTTTTGTTTGTGAGAGATAATTCATTGTTATATATGTATTAATCTATATCTCTCTCTATATATAGTAATGTGTATATATAGATATATATACCGGTATATAGATATTCTGTATTATTCTTGGGGTGCAGGTTTTTTTGTGGTAGTTGGCTGCCTGGCGTTCTGCATCCATTCTAAACATGGTGAGACCATTGACTTTTCCCCAGACATGGATTCATGTCAAAATCAGGTGCAGATACACTGTGATTCATTCTTTTTTTTATGATTTTTGTATACGACATATTAACGCCCAGATCTTGTATTACTACATTGTGCATAATCTAGTAACTTTACATTATTATTCAGAGCACTCATGCTCTCCTGAAACCGTAACTAGTCGTGATGGCTATTAATTATTAAATGTATTGATTTCAACTCAACTCAGTCCAGAAACGAGCTCGACAACCTAATACATTATACATTTTACACACAATACAATCATCATCATTTTGACACGTGTACAGTACTGTATGTCGACTACAGTAACACATGTAAGCTGAACACTAGATCGCGAGAGCATTATTTTTTAATACACTAGTCATTGCTTTCACATTTATTACAATTATTTTGTCCAAATTTGTTCTATAGGTTTCAACAAGAACACGAAAATGTGGCAGACGTTATTGTACTGCCCACGTACAGTATTCAGCCATGACGACACACAGCGAGAGCGTTTGAATGAACAGCAAAGCATAATGTGCTTCTCCCTCCTTGTTGTGACTTGTTTCTTTGGTCGCTTCAATCCAGCCATGGCAGCCAGGTCCGCAAAAACAACAATGTCAGTGTTTTTTTCTTTTTCTTTTCATGTGCCAGCACACACTACACCCAATATGACAACACCAAACAAACAATGTAAAGAGTCTTTTCATGTGCCAGCACACACTACACCCAATATGACAACACCAAACAAACAATGTAAAGAGTCTGTCTCCCCAACAGCCAACACAAATCACGGCAAGTTCTGGATTACATCTATTATTAGACCTCAATCAAATAGTAACTAATACAACAACTATATCTAAGGATTGCAGGTTAATTAAGTCTAAGGCAGGCTAAGTAAACAATAGTTAAGCTAATTACAGTATTACAGAACAACTGTTTATCATCGT
Source organism: Protomyctophum bolini (assembly GCF_963924005.1). Taxonomy (NCBI): domain Eukaryota; kingdom Metazoa; phylum Chordata; class Actinopteri; order Myctophiformes; family Myctophidae; genus Protomyctophum; species Protomyctophum bolini. Next base: position 36,307,426 of record NC_137880.1, on the reverse strand, counting down.
GTACAATCCAGACACTGGTTCTTTAACAGGTACGTGTGAAAGAAAAGAATAGTGTTCCATATTGCTTTTGTTTAAACAACAACATTAAATCAGAACCTCCCCCTCAGTTTAAATTAGAAGTTCAGAATAACCAAAGGATTTGGTTTAGTTGATAGTCTTGTTAGACAGCAGCCACGATGATACAGAATCATGATTGTTAACTTATATGTACTTTGATCTGTCTACAGCCTGATGTGTACTTTGTCGTATGATGGAGTATAAATTAACCACATGAACCCTAGTGTCCCTATTCTGGGGAACATTCAGAGAAAATAGCATATCTACATGACACGCTTGTGAGCTTGTAGACCGGCTATTTTCAGCAAAGCAATTCAGTGTAGAAAATAAGAGCACGTCTTCAATTGTACCAGTATAATTAGGGTTTAAGTGGTAAGCGTCGCCTTTGCATCTTCTGTCTTGCAAAGATGAATAATTTGTAGTGCCAAGACGTACAATTTCTGTGTCGTTTCATGTCTTAACAATACCTCTTCTAGCCAAATTAATAATGCCAGTAGAGAGTCTGTGTGTGTGTGTGTGTGTGTGTGTGTGTGTGTGTGTGTGTGTGTGTGACGTGTGTGTGTGCGTGCGCGCATGCATGCATGCGTGCGTGTGAGCGTGTGCGTGTGTGTGTTAGGGGGGGGAGGCATATATAGGAAGAGGTCAGAGTGAGATGACACAAAATGCTTAAAGAGTTCCGTTTGTTTTGCATCTTCGTATGGATATAAGAAGTTCCTCAAGCCTAATTTGAAACAGGGCATTACTGATTCGCTCTTGGATCAACTCATTTCCTGATTTACTTCCAAACACCTCCGAGCATGCCTTTAGAACTCATTGTGAGGTGACCCTTAACATTTAGCATGTACGTGCTCTCTATTCGTATTGCACAATGACCCCTCTGTTTTCTGCATTCATGTGCAGAAGCAGGCCATTGTAGTGATTGACTTAGGTGGAAGTCTCTACGTTCAACGTCATCATGACCATCTGTTTGCCCATTTGGCGCGGTAGGCTCAGACGATAAAACGGTGCATAGTTTTTTTTCTTTCTTTCTTTCTTTATAACCTGGTGCTGAATAAACCCATCTGAAAAAAGGTGCTACCACAAATCCGTGGACTGCTGAAGTCCGCTTTGTGGCTTTCTAAAGAGCATATGGCGCGTCGATGGCCTTCCGGTTGACAGAAAGACTCCAAAAACTTGCAGACTCACAACAATGCTCGGGAACTATAGCACCTCAATAAGTACAACAGTTTACAGCTGAACTCAACTCTCAATGGTGCCACTTTATGATTTTTCAATCTGCACAAAGAACAACAGTTTATTCTCTTTTCATGTAATGTTTATCATGGTAGTTTCAGAATTGATTTCATTGATTTTGTTTACTATATGATTAGATCTGCACTTCTAGGACTTGGTTTTTCCTGAGTAAACGAAAACAAGCAAATGACAAAAATGCATCATTTTGGCACATTGACCAGAAGCACAAGCGTACTTCTGAAAACTGAATTTGGGTATTAAAAAAAAAAAGTATAGAATGTGATTGCCGTGTTGTAAATTCCTGTCATCTCTATGTCCTTAACCTGTGTGTATCTACTTTTGTTGTTTACTGTAGAATTGGCTGTAATATTTTTGTTTTAAAAAAATGGATTTGATATTCCAATGAAGCGACTATGGTTGTCATATTAATTGCTGCTGATTTTTTGATGGTGTTGGGGGGAATATTGCTTTGTTAAATATTCAATCAATTTCTAGATTGTGTTAGCTTGTTGATGTATTTCACAAATTTATCAGGATACTCTCTAAGCTATGATTTATCTGGGGTATATATAAATTGTTGGCACAAATGTCAGTAAAAGCAAACTAATTGCTACGGTACTGTAGCATCTCTCTATGAAAGTGTACTCATACAACCTATGTTGTGACCGAGAGCATAATATAATATAAAGAATGATTTATTTGTTGTTGTTAAATATAAAAATGTAAGTAAATTTGTTTCATGGAATTCCCCGTTCTTAAAAAGAAAAAAGAAAAAAAGAAACTGATGTCCAGTATTGTACTAAAACCCCTATTTTTTGGGAACAATATGAATATTATTATTAATAACATATGGTGCTACAGTTCTTTTTGTATCATGTTTTGGTTTTTAGATGAAAAGAGAAATATTATGCTGAAAAATGTAATGTCAAGCCTTATTACTGTAGATTAATATATCAGACTGTTCCTCCCAGAAGAGAAAAAAAATAAATATAGTCTTTGAAAGTGAAACCTATAGCAGTAAATGTGTTCACATGCACGTTTTACACCGAGTCTGTATACAGTATAGTTATAGGCTTATAAATGTATGGCTTAGTTTTGACAGTTCACAGTTTAAACAAATGTTATGGACTTTATCAAAAACAAATAATACTGTGTGTGTGTGTGTGTGTGTGTGTGTGTGTGTGTGTGTGTGTGTGTGTGTGATAACAACAATCTTTGACACACATACTGTACACACACACACACACACACACACACACACACACACACACACACACACACACACAGCTGTTGTACTGTAGTCAGTGCAAGGCATGATGGACTACAGTTTAACGCCCAAAATGGCGGCAGGATTGAAAAGTTTGTGCTGTTTTTTTCTGAGTTGCTTTTTGTATGTATAACAATATCCGTCGCCGGTTAAATTACACGTAAAGCATACCTGTAAGAAGACACGGGCGGCGGTCCTCTCTCCCGTTGTTTTTATGTCGCTGTAGCGTTAGAATAATGGCTGCTTAGTTATGACTAAAAGTCGGGATGGTGTTGTTTTCTTATCAGCATCCCTCTCCAGGATGCTAAGCTACAAGCTAGGCTAACACCACAGGCAGACAGAGGCAGAGCAGCTAACGTTATATTAGCCATAATGTCGGCAGCTGTGTTTTTGTATCCCAATAAACGCCACACGCAGCTGAAGTGAATATGAAGAGGAAGACCTTTACTTATAGAAATGGACGATGATGTGAAAAAAGTGAAAAAGGTAAGTTTGGCAAATGGGGGGGGGGGGGGGGGGGTAACTTATTGATGCTTGTATTAACGTAACAGTTACTACTACTTTACTAACTACTACCTGCCCTGTTGCTAACCGAGCTCTAGTCTGTTCACTTGAGTTGCAATTCAAGCTTAAATGCTTCTTTTGCTAAGTTTGGCTAACGATGATACGATACATTTTAATTCAGACCTTCATATAGTGATGCTGCTCTCTGACCTCCATAGCCTTAATTTTCCTCATTAACACAGTTGGTAAAGTTAGTTAGCCTAATTAAGTTAACCTGAACTATCCAGTCAATCACAGTCCTTGTTCAGCCAACTCTATTAAAACTCAACATTGATCTCGCCATCAAATCGCACAGTTGATTATCTGAAGATGCATTTGAATGGAATGTATTTAGCCTGCTTGTAATAACAGTATTTATGAACAGCCCCCATTGTGGTTGTTTTAACTTAATTAATATGGCATCATCACAACAATTATGTCTCCACTCCAGGCTTCATGTAGTCTGTACTCTTTACTGTTTTTGTTAGGGTGTCTGGAGGGCTGTGTGCCCAGACTGCCCACCCAGCTGTCATGGGCAGTGGTCAGCAGTGTCACTCATGATTTAGAATGGCCGATATTCCATTATTGCATGTATTTTATGTCTCCTACTGCTGTAATTGCCACGGTGATGGAAGTTTCCCTCAGTCGGCCTGCAGCTCTCTCTAGTAGTCACCCAACTCAGCTCTAATGGTAAATGGTGGTAAATGGTGCATTTATATAGCACCTTTATCCAAGGCGCTTTACATAGATTGTGCATTGATTCACCCACATTCACCCATTCACACACACACATTCATACACCGATGGCGACGGAAACCATGCAACGCACCAACCAGCACATCAGGAGCAATTAGGGGTTCAGTGTCTTGCTCAAGGACACTTCGACAGTAACTCTGGGGAGCCCGGGTTCGAATTGGAAGAATGTTACCGGGCCGATAGTTTATTAAGTAATTAATCAATAATGAAAGCAACACTTTATTGTACGAAATAATTAAAAGAGGTCATAAAACAGAGAAGAAGAGAAGATAAAATATAATCAAATGACTCAACCTCAACTCAACTCTAGTAACCTCGCGTCACCAGGCTTTCCACCTACAAAAAGCTCTAGCATCATCTATAGATCTAGTATCAGATCCACTTGAAAGTTCTGGCAGAAAATGAGCTTTTAGTCAAATATCTTCAACTTTCCACAAAAGTAAGAATAGGACAACAGAAGAAATCAGAAATCAGAATCAACTTTATTGTCACAATGTCACATCACAGTTTTACCAAAAAAAATGTGGCCGAGGTAAGTAGTAGGATTACAATTAATATCCTGCAGGCCACCACCAACTGCAATTTACATGTCAAATTGCGGCACTGCCCCATATAGTTGCTTTTTAGTGACCAGTGCTGACCACCAATAAAACAACCTAATCGAATGTAATTAAATTCCATGACTTTATGTATTGCTTGGAAGAGCCGTTATGTTGGCTGTGCGCACACAGTTCTGCCTTGTTCCACTTGGTGGTGTCATTGAATAACATTTGTTTTGTCTGAATTATGTTTTGTATTCACTTCATGGAAGACTAGTTTTGATCATAGACTGTGGTGATCATAGGTTGTGATGCATCACGCATCACGTACTGTACGGAGACTGGCTGCCTGGTACACCACTTTCACGATGATACATATTTACAGGACACGATAAGCCTATAGGGCTGCTGCAGTCATAGGAATAAGGACAAGGAAGGTGTATATTAACGATAAGCCTATACTTGCTTCATTTGAGAAACTCCCAGTTTCTCCCAGCGTTTAGTACATTTTTTTATTTTATTACCATCCACCCGCACACCAGAATTGTTTTACTTTAGGAGATCAGATGACTATGAAATTATCTTGTGGAGTACTTGCCTTGGCTCTCCTATTTTGCTCTCAAGCACAGGTCCACACACTCAAATAATAATTCCCATCTTGGTGTTCGCTTCAGCGAGGAATGATTTTGCAGCTGTTTCCTTGATCAGTGCAAAGTTTCAATTCCCTTCCTAAAGTTACTGGCAGCTTTTTCCATCCACTCCGTTGCTCCGAATAAGCTAAAAAGCTCTTGCCGAAAATGGCAACACGACTCTCATTCGTGTTGAACCCATTCCTATATGTACCACCAAGATGGCTAGCTAGGGGTCACCTGCGGGAGCCTTTAGCTCACATTTCACAGGACAGGTGACGGCTTATGAAATGTTAATGCTGCTGTCTTGTAGCAGACAGTGGCCTGGCATGGCGCTGCTGCTATACGCACTGTTAAATAATGCACTGCCCCATAGACCGTGCTGTTCCACACGGTCTGATCTGAGGGTTTATATGTCAAGACTGGATGTCCAGAAAAGGCCACATAACATTACAGGCAAGATAGGTATGGTTTAACGGACCACACAGATCCTAGCAGGTTCCCCATTCTATTGTGTTGCAACTCAACACACTGTGAGCTTGTCTTGTACCGTTAGATCTGCTATTTTCTGTGAAGATGATTTGGTGTAGAGAAAAAGGAGGGGGCCTAGTATAGATCCCTGGGGTCTCCCGCTCAACTAAATATGTATACACTTACTATAGGCCCTCGTTATTTACACTAAAGAGACAGACTGATTCAGGGAACCAATTGGCAATAAAAACGTACAGTATAAGAAATCAGATGGCCTCCTGAGATGAATGTCATTATTACAACGTTATTGAGGAGAGACTTCCGCACACTCGACTTACTAATAAAAGCAGGTGTGTTGGCGACAAAGCAGCAGACTGCAGACACGTAGGAGGAGGAGGAGGAAGACTTTTTATTGAATGTAACGTTTCGGTCTTTCGACCTTGAATGTCATTATTACAATGTTCAAAACAAAGGAGTAGTTAAACACAGAGGCCTGCATGTACAGTAACACAACAGTAGTTAAACACAGAGGCAATGTACAGTAACAGTTGCAGACAGTTTGTATTGAATACGTGTCACCAGGAAGTCGTGGTAGGTCCTCTTCCTGTTCTCGTGTGTCTGCATAGAGAGTGAGACGCTCCTTTTCCTTTGTGGGTGACACACCCGGCTCACACACACACACACACACACACACACGTGCGTGCGCGTGTGTGTGTGCGTGAGTGCATGCACAAGCAGACTGTATGGCCCTGCATGTCACTCCCCAGTTGGCAACTGTCACTGCAGACTCCTGTTGTTGGACTAGAGACAACAGGTGACAAGTGTACGCTCTCTGTCCTTAAGGGAAGCGTGCTTTAGTGTAAGGAAGAAAAACGGCCGCAGTATAGCGCGGTAGCACCCAACCGTCTGCTTGCCGTTGCATTGGCGACTACGTCGTGTAGTTTAAAGCGCGAGTTCATGGAGTATGAGGTAGGACACTCACTGTTGTTCGTGTGATTTATAGTACTAATTAGTTAATTAAAATAGGGTGCATTTTGCATGCCAAAACGCAGTTTATAGTTAAGGGACGCAATAAAACAACGTCCTCTGCATCCATGGGATGCACTACTGTACTGTTTTTTTATTCTAGTTTATTTTGCTATAGCTTTAGTTATAAATAATAATCATTTCTTCTTCTGTGTTCTACATGAATATAACCACATTATAACCGCATATACAATGAAATGGGAGTTAAATGCTGCAATTTGTAAGAGAAAAAAATAAGTCTCCTAACGTCGTTGAAGTGGGACTCATAACATGTCCCTGGGACTCATTTAAAAGACCATCCTTGCATCCCGGGACTCATTACATTGAAAACCTATTATTTACATCACTGTTAGTTAGTTGTCCATTGTATGTATCTCTCACCAAAAACAGCTGATCTACAAGCTCAACACATTGCAGTGTGACGTGTTGTGAGTTGAGCTTGTGGATGTCTAGTTAAGAGACACAATGCTCAACTAAGTATAACAAGGCTTTTAAAGTTGTGGCTTTCGCATTTATTTTATATTTTTTATGGAGGGACAGACAGTAGGCTGAGAGAGATGGGGGGGGGGGGGGTGACATGCAGTAAAGGCCGTCGGGATCGGGAGTCGAACCCGCGGCCACACTGACAGACTCGATTACCAGCCAAGGTGCCCCTGGACCGCTGAGCCACGGCCCAGGCCGTCTTTAAAAAGTCTTAACTATATTCTTGGCTAAATGTAATATACATACATGCTGATGTGTAGCTAAACCATACCCAACCCTAAAGCGATGTATTTAGTATTTGTTTATTTGGAGATCAGGCATTCAGTAACAAAGATCTACAATCTTGTAGAATAGTGCAACTATTTTAAGTGCGCAACACCGGCACGCAACCAAGTGTACTTCAGACTGCACTGTGATGTGAGCAGCCATGTCTGGCAGTGTAGCAATCAGCAGAGGCGAGGAAAGCAGAGTAAGATCAGCAGAGGCGGGCGGGGAAAGCAGAGTAAGCGGAATCGCAAAGGCCTGGATATTGAGGTCTGTCATCCGCAGCAAATTGGCCGAGCAAAGAAGAGGTTTTCTTGTTCTTTTCTGGTTAACCTCGCTTTGCTGCGATAGATTTGGTTTTCTGCCCCCATTCTCGTTTTACGTTCTGCGTCATCTTGTGTTTTCAATCATGGTACATGAATGGAATCATGTAATGATGAACTAATGATATGCTGTTGCAGAGGATCAGGAGGGCCCGGCCCGGCCTGTGATTTATGTTGTAGAAAAGCCACACAAAGCTAGCAAAAGTTGCAGCATGCAGGCTCTCAAAACGTTTTCATTCTCTAGTCTAGACTAGAGAGTAGAGACCCCCCCCTGGCAGAAGACTGACCGATGGTTGCTGGACGTCCACAACCGTACCCAGAAAAACTCACAGTATGTTTTAACAGCGGGCGAGCATCAGCCGACACATCGCCCAATCGCCCCAAAAAGATGAATTGTTTTCGGGGCGACGACGTTGCCCCGCACACTTCTCGACCGGTCGCCTGCTATCGTCGCCGGTAGTCGCCGGGTCCCATAGACAAATAATGCACTTCCGGAAAATTCGCCTGGCTGTTAAAATGTACTGTCAGAGTTACAAATGCTTAAATGAACACAGGGGGGCTTTTGCTGTGTAACAAAACTCTCGCGTGCTTCTCAACATGTTGTCTCTTCCTCCGTCTCCCCCTCTGTCCTGCCATCAGCCTGGTATCTCAACATGTTGTCTCTTCCTCCGTCTGTCCCTCTGTCCTGCCATCAGCCTGGTATCTCAACATGTTGTCTCTTCCTCTGTCTCTCCCTCTGTCCCGCCATCAGCCTGGTATCTCAACATGTTGTCTCTTCCTCCGTCTGTCCCTCTGTCCCGCCATCAGCCTGGTATCTCAACATGTTGTCCCTTCCTCCGTCTGTCCCTCTGTCCCGCCATCAGCCTGGTATCTCAACATGTTGTCTCTTCCTCCGTCTCCCCCTCTGTCCTGCCATCAGCCTGGTATCTCAACATGTTGTCTCTTCCTCCGTCTGTCCCTCTGTCCCGCCATCAGCCTGGTATCTCAACATGTTGTCTCTTCCTCCGTCTGTCCCTCTGTCCCGCCATCAGCCTGGTATCTCAACATGTTCACTCTTTCTCCGTCTGTCCCTCTGTCCTGCCATCAGCCTGGTATCTCAACATGTTGTCTCTTCCTCTGTCTCTCCCTCTGTCCCGCCATCAGCCTGGTATCTCAACATGTTGTCTCTTCCTCTGTCTGTCCCTCTGTCCCGCCATCAGCCTGGTATCTCAACATGTTGTCTCTCCCTCTGTCCCGCCATCAGCCTGGTATCTCAACATGTTGTCTCTTCCTCCGTCTGTCCCTCTCTGTCCCGCCATTATAGCCTGGTATCGTGTCTCCGTTCAAGCGTGTCTTCCTGAAAGGAGAGAAGGGCAGGGACAAGAAGGCCCAGGAGAAGGCCACTGAGCGCAGGGCCCTGCACACCTTCTCCCTCTCCCTGCCCGACCACCGCATTGACCCGGACATCCTGCTCAACGACTACATCGAGAAGGAGGTCAAAGTGAGTCTGATGTCTGATGTCTGGCATCGTTATGCTTGTAGAGACCATGTTTGTGTACAGTTACAGTATTTAAATTAACCCATTTAGACCAGAGGCAGATTAAAAATAAAAATAAAAGTTTTGAAAAACGGTTTTCTGAAAAACCTCATGTTTCTATGTCAGTGGTGCTCAAACCTTTTCACGTCAAGGACCCCCAGAATTATCTGCATTTGGCCGCAGACCCCCATCTGAAAATATGTTGTTCCAGGGACCCCCCCCCCCCCAATTCAATTACTAAAGATTAGACAGGGAGGGAGTATTACCAGACCTTTTCCCTAAATCACCTACAGTTATATTAGGTTGTGATTTGGTTAACTGCATACTGTGTTTGTCGTGAGGAGTGATGAGTCCCATGTTTTGATTTGTTTTGTTCAGTACTTGGGGCAGCTGACGTCAGTACCTGGATACTTGAACCCCTCCAGTAGGACAGAGGTCCTGCAGCTCATCGACAATGCAAGGGTAAGCATCCGACGACCAGGGTTCGACCCCCACACATCTCACCCTATAGGACTTTAGTTTAGTTGGTATCGGTGTTGTTTTCGTCGACTAAAACTAAGACGAAAAATGTTCGTCGACTTGACTCGACTACCTATTTTCCCTGACGAAAACTAAATGGAAACTAAATGAACACCAAGACATTTCAGGTGACTAAAATGTGACTAAAACTAAATGAAGTTTCAGTCCCAAAGACTATGACTAAACTAAAATAGAAATTTGCTGCCAAAAACAACACTGGTTGGTATGACAACGGAAACAAAATGGCTAACACACTGAATTCACAGTCACACCAGCAGTGTATACAACAGTACAGCTGCTGGTGTGAATTTGGCGTATACGACGCGCTCTCTTTACACAACCTGGTGGCTGTTGAAATATCACAGTCAGCAGATGGTATAACAATTTGTGCATTTAGCAGACGCTCCAGAGGGACTTGCATTAAAGCTGCTATAAGCAATATTATGTCAAAAGTTTAATGACTTAGAATTCCTAGTAGTAGACGGGCAAATCGCTTCTAGGAAAATCTTTGAATGCAGATTGCGGCCCCTAGATGTGTCACAGAGACTACATTTTTATGGGGGGGGAGCGTTTCACCCATTGCTGGCGCCTGGCTGTCAAAAAAAGAAGAAAAGAAAAGTCATTCAAATGTTGACTTATATTGCTTATAGCAGCTTTGAGCAAGAACAAAAAAAAAAAACATGGCAATACATCATAATATGCAGCCTGAAGGGAGAAGAGTTTGAGACGTGTGGAGTGTTGTTGTCGCGGCATTTTTAGTGAAGGTACTTCCAGCTTCCCTGTGTTGGCTGATCTTAGTGCGCGTGGGAGGGTTTTGTAGGGTTCGATCAGACAAGATATGGGGGTGCTATGGTATTCATGCGTTTCTGTTAGGGGTTTCACGATTATGAAATTATGACCGATCTCCAATTATTTGCCGGGTCATATACCGATTCTGACCGTTTCCGATATTGTACAGAGGACCACAATGGAAACAAGCCTATAGGGCCCTATAGGGGCTTGGTCCAAAGCCTGTTAATAAAGTATTAAATCAATAAATCAATAAATAGCCTATACTCTTCTTTCCAAGTGTCTGTTTTCACTGATGAATGAGAGGAGTACACAAATTAAATGTAGATTTATTTAAAAAAAATGTCATTTGTTTTTGCTGGTGAAAACCGATTTAAATAATCTGTATTATTTTCAGACCGTTCCGATACCGATATGGCATTTTTATGGCCGATTCTGATTATGCTACTGATTAAAACCCATTCTGACCTGAGATCAGATTCTAAAAATGTCTGTTTGAAAATGACAGTTTTCTGAAAAAAGCTATGTTTCTATGTCAGTCGTTCTTCGATTTTTCAAAAAATAGCAGACCTACAAGCTCGTAGCGCGCCACTCGGTGGCGCGCTATGAGCTTGTAGATCTGCTATTTTTAAATAGCTAAAGCATAACGTAATGCTAACACCAAAAGGGGGTTCCCGCCCCCAAAATGGGTTAATCGTGCACCCCTAGTTTCTGTAACAACATGATGGATCTCTGGCTGAACACCCCTTCGATGTCCCTCCAGAAGTCTCACCAGCTGGCGGGCCAGCTGACGTCGGAGCAGGACGCCGTGGTCAGCCTATCGGCGTACAACGTGAAGCTGGTGTGGCGCGACGGAGAGGACATCATCCTCAGGGTGCCCATCCACGACATCGCTGCCGTCTCCTACATCAGGGACGACTCCTTACACCTGGTGGTCCTCAAAACAGGTACTGCTGCCGAACAGTTTCCTAAACCACACCAACCCTTTCCCATTTGCTGCTTTGTACTCAGAAGAATGCACACAAAGTGCACCAAGACCCGTCTCAGAGCATATAAGTGTGCATAAGACTTTGTTGCCCATTTGCTGCTTTGAAACAGGTACTGAAACCATGCCTCCAGCTTGTCTGAAGCATCAGAGTTCTCTGCCTCTCTGAAATTATGTCTGTGTCATGCTGTAGTATACAGTATTTGACTGACTGACATGCAAATGCTTACAAACTAGTATTCGTGCTTTTGAATTGGACCTCACTCAATTAGGATAAGCAGTAACGATACTCAAAGAACAGAGTTAATAGAAACCGTCATCAGCTGATTTGACAGTGTACGTTTTATTGTTTGTATTGCAGCCCAGGAGTCCGGGGGCTCTCCCTGTCCAAGCTCATGTCCGGATCTCAACAAATCTCAGACACTCAGCTCTCTATCGGAGAGCGGGGCAGTCTTAGTCGAGGTCTGCTGTCTACTCGTGCTGGCTGTTGAGAACAAGGTAGGATGCAGTCTCATGTTGTATTTCCTACGGTATGTATAGTATAACGTCCATGAAACACCAGTTGCAACCAGTTGTTGCTACAAAACGGTTCTAAGGTCAGCCACATCAATGCAACTCCTTGCAACAAAACGGTTTTAAAGGTCAGCAACATCAATGCAACTCCTTGCAACAAAACGGTTTTAAAGGTTAGCAACATCAATGCAACTCCTTGCAACAAAACGGTTTTAAAGGTCAGCCACATCAATGCAACTCCTTGCAACAAAACGGTTTTAAAGGTTAGCAACATCAATGCAACTCCTTGCAACAAAACGGTTTTAAAGGTCAGCCACATCAATGCAACTCCTTGCAACAAAACGGTTTTAAAGGTTAGCAACATCAATGCAACTCCTTGCAACAAAACGGTTTTAAAGGTCAGCCACATCAATGCAACTCCTTGCAACAAAACGGTTTTAAAGGTCAGCCACATCAATGCAACTCCTTGCAACAAAACGGTTTTAAAGGTTAGCAACATCAATGCAACTCCTTGCAACAAAACGGTTTTAAAGGTTAGCAACATCAATGCAACTCCTTGCAACAAAACGGTTTTAAAGGTTAGCAACATCAATGCAACTCCTTGCAACAAAACGGTTTTAAGGTCAGCCACATCAATGCAACTCCTTGCAACTGCCATTGGAGAGAATGGTTGGCGAATCATTGGTGCGGTTTGGGCTTATGGCTTCTAAAATTTGTCTTTTGTTTTCAAATTCTCACCACTAAAATATCTCCACGTTTGAACTAAGGGATTGATGATAGATTTGTCTTTTGGCACGTGATTTGAAACAGCAAGGGTATGATTACCATTTTTGGCTAATGTTTCTCCAGAATATGGATGCTGGGGCTCAAATGCTTAAGGATGCGACCACACCGAACTATGTGGCGGATTCTCACTGCCAATGCTTTTCAATAGGAACGGTCCGTTCCCATTGATTCTATCAATGGGAACGGACCGTTAAACTTAACATAAACTTCTATTGAAAAGGGACAATCTGACAAGCGAGTACATGAACCACATGACCAGGCTGCTGTTTTCTGCCCCCTCAATGTCGTAACTCTGTCTTACTCTATATGGCTCTGGTCAGGCCCTGACGATAATGCTGACACCATGATAAAAAATCATAAAATCTGTGTCGTTCTCAGTTAGTCTTCAGGAGAAGATTTCAGCACATGCATGTTATGATCGTTACGCGTTAAATTGAATCTAATGTCTCTGTCTGCAGGCAGCAGCGGAGGAGCTCTGTCTCCTGCTCAGCCAGGTCTTTAATCTAATGTCTCTGTCTGCAGGCAGCAGCGGAGGAGCTCTGTCTCCTGCTCAGCCAGGTCTTTAATCTAATGTCTCTGTCTGCAGGCAGCAGCGGAGGAGCTGTGTCTCCTGCTCAGCCAGGTCTTTCAGATTGTTTACACCGAGTCCACCATCGACTTCCTGGACAGAGCCATTTTCGATGGAGCCACTACACCTACCAGACACCTTTCACTGTACAGTGGTAAGAGATCATATCACTACACCTACCACCAGACACCTTTCACTATACAGTGGTAAGAGATCATATCACTACACCTACCACCAGACACCTTTCACTATACAGTGGTAAGAGATCATATCACTACACCTACCACCAGGCACCTTTCACTATACAGTGGTAAGAGATCATATCACTACACCTACCACCAGACACCTTTCACTGTACAGTGGTAAGAGATCATATCACTACACCTACCACCAGACACCTTTCACTGTACAGTGGTAAGAGATCATATCACTACACCTACCACCAGACACCTTTCACTATACAGTGGTAAGAGATCATATCACTACACCTACCACCAGACACCTTTCACTATACAGTAGTGAGAGATCATATCACTACACCTACCACCAGACACCTTTCACTATACAGTGGTAAGAGATCATATCACTACACCTACCACCAGACACCTTTCACTATACAGTGGTAAGATATGTAATATGCCCATTGCAAAATTTTAAACCCTTTTAGCTTGCTAGATTATTACATCTATAATAAATGGTGTGCATTTTTATCTAGCGAAACTATTTTAAAACGTGGATTTCCTTTGAATCAAAGGAAAAAAAGGGCACCTTGGGTTAGGGTTAGTGTGTGGAACCGGCCGTTTGCCTTATAGTGTGAGATTTATAGATTTTGGGGCATAAATAATATATTAGAAGCATTTTTTTGATCAATGTCACCATGGTCCACATACCGTACACTGTACACTCTACAAAAAAATAATAATCAAAATGGCACATTGCTGTCCAGAGGGTAAAGGGCAGGTGTTCTAGCACCACCTAGTGTCTATCTGTGCACGCCACTGGCCACGGTGCAGACATCTGTTTCATACAGTGTGTCACGTTGTTTTCAAGCAGGGACTTAATTACTACATTAAAATCACTCTTGAGCTTTGTCTCGTCTCGTGAAGTTTCACAACTTTACACATTGCACCATGGAACGTTACGTTACATACTGTAGCTTTCAACACTGTACTTCTGTAATTCTGCAGATGACTCCTCGAGTAAAGTGAACAAGGACACTTTTGAAGCAGAGGATAGCGCCTTGTAAGTACTCAGTCCATTGGTTGGTTATTATTATGCTTCCATTGTACAGTATGTAATGTGGCCAGGGAAGACTGCCACATATCTTCTCTAGCCTCGCGTGCTCAGACTATATCACAATCCACCGAGGGCATATTCATTTGATTTGTGTTTTTTGCATCGACAGATTTGTCTCTGGTCCCCAGGCCAACATATCTCAGGAAGATATTTTCTTTGCCATCTGTCTCCACGGCCTAAACACTTGACACCTCAGAATTATCGTGCCATTTTTTTTAATACCCTCTCATATATATGCCTCATGACCAAAACTAAATGGAAACACTTACACGATTCTTTTTTTTAAAATATTTTCAAAGCTGGAATTCACAATGTCCTCAGAACTCAGAATTTTCCATCAGTTGACAGCCAAAGAAATGCTGCAGAAAAATGAAAGTGCCTGCAGAGTGCAGATTCCATTTGGACCACCTGATGATTTCGGGGGAACCGTTAACCGAGCAGTTATTATGTTTACAATACATGCCTCAGTAAGCAACAGATCCTCCATGACCCTTTTTTGTTTTATCAGTTCATTCCAGGGTTCTCTGGAGACGGGCGGTAACTCTCCCCTCTCGGCGTCCACGCCAGCCTCACCTCAGACCAAGACCGCCAGTGAGGGGGAGCTCAGCACCACCGCTGCAGAGCTGCTACAGGACTACATGACCACGGTACGTGTGTGTGTGTGTGTGTGTGTGTGTGTGTGTGTGTGTGTGTGTGTGTGTGCGCTTTAAGCAACTAGTCGATTAGTACCGTAATTTCCGGACTATAAGCCGCTACTTATTTCCCATGCTTTGAACCCTGGGGGCCTATACAACGGTGCGGCTAATCTATGGATTTTTACAGCCAACGGCCACTACGGGGACCTTCTAAATCTATCTCTATAGAGCGTCGCAGTCCCGCTCCCTCGAGAGACCCGGAAAATAAATCGCCGTTCATTTTCCTCATAGACTTTTCAGAAAGTATTTATTTAAAGACGTTTACGCCGCGGACAAAGCCAACTCCTGTCGTGACAAATCATGACAATAAACACAATGTTTTGGGCCAAACAAATAATTAGAAAGTAGAAAAAAAACACTTTTTGTTGTTTTTCTTCTTATAAATTATTTGATCGGCCCAAAACATTGTGTTCATTGTCATGATTTGTCACGATCCGAGTTGGCTTTGTCCGCGGTGTAACCATCTTTAAATAAATACTTTAGGAAAAGCCTATGGAGAAAATGAATGGAGAACCATTTCCTGGGCCACTCGTTGTTCTGAAAGGGGGAGGGACTGCGCCGCTCTATAGCCACCTGCGGCTTATAGTCCAGTGCGGCTTGTATATTATGTACACATTTGTTTTTTTCCCTAAATTTAGCTGGTGCGGCTTATATTCAGGTGCACTTTATAGTCCGTAAATGACGGTACAGTAAATCCACTAGTTGACCTTTCTGGTACTATAGTTGACTAGGCCTCAAGATCAGATAGATTATAGTTTTTAGTCACCAATGTAGTTTTTAAATGTACAAATATTATTTAAAAAAAAAAGAAACGTTTTCTTTTTTTTTTTACATAATTGGTTAGTCAACTAGTAAAAATCACTACAAGTGAAAGCCTGTGTGTGTGCGTGTGCATGCGCGTGTGTGCGTGTGCATGCGCGTGTGTGCGTGCGCGCGCGTCTGTGTGTGTGTCTGTGTGTGTGTGTGTGTGTGTGTGTGTGTGTGTGTGTGTGTGTGTGTACGCTGCAGTTTAATTGGTAGCTAGGGCAGGTTGGGCCACAAAGAGGAACCACTTGAACCCGTGGCGTCCCTCTTCTGGTCAAGTCATAAATATGCAAACATTTGGCGAACATAGCAAGCCTCCCAAACGCACCGTCTGTGACATGCTGCGATGGCCCATTTCCAGCAGAGAGAGTATTAGGGGGCTAAAGATAGATTCCTGGGGGGACCTCGGTCATCAAAGTATATTTAAGTGGTTACCACTAGCAGATGGGTAGTGGCCTCACTGGCCTGGGTGGGGGGGTGAAATAATACCTCATTATGTCATTATTTATGAAGATGTTAACCCATTTAGACCAGAGGCCAGATCCTACTAAATGTCTTCCAAGTCGTGACACTTTTCTGAAAAACCTTATGTTTTCTGTATCAGTGGTTTTCAAACTATTTCATGTCAAGGACCCCCCCAAAGATTATATGCAATTGGCCGCTGACCCCCATCTGAAAATATGTTGTTCCAGGTACTCTCCTCCCAGAAGCAAAGATTTGAGTTAAAAACGTTTTAACGTCTTAACCTTTTGTTTGTTGCAGTTGCGCACCAAGCTGTCCTCTCAGGAGATCCAGCAGTTTGCCACTCTGCTGCACGAGTATCGCAACGGAGCGTCCATCCACGAGTTCTGCATCAACCTGAGACAGCTGTACGGGGACAGCAGGAAGTTCCTTCTATTGGGTACGAGCCGTGGGTACTTAGTTGTGATGCGATACGTTGAGCTTCCAAAATGGTTGGGTAGTGCGAGTGCCTAAATGTCTTTGTCATAAGTAGGCAGAGAGCTTAATTGTTGCACCCGCAAATCAACAATTCCGAGTCATCCGATGAGCCACTTCAAATACCATTTGGTTTAAAAGACGTTCTTCATTGTTAACCCATTCTGAACGGGAACCCATTTTGGTGTTAGCACAATGTTATGCTTTAGCTATTGAAAAATAGCAGACCTACAAGCTCATAGCGCGCCACCGAGTGGCGCGCTACGAGCTTGTAGGTCTGCTATTTTTGAAAAATCGAAGAACGACTGACATTTTTTAAATCTGATCTCAGGTCAGAATGGGTTCATCAGACCAGTGTGTGTCCAGTGGAAACCTCGTATGAATCTGATCTCAGGTCAGAATGGGTTAACGGACACGTATATTTACTCCAGACCCCTCTAAAGACCCTCCTCCTCTTCCCCTCCGCAGGCCTGCGTCCGTTCATCCCGGAGAAGGACAGCCAGCACTTTGAGAACTTCCTGGAGACCATCGGCGTGAAGGACGGCCGCGGCATCATCACGGACAGCTTCGGCCGCTACCGCCGCGCGGCCAGCTCCGCCTCCGACTCCACCGCCAACGGCAACGCCGGCGGCGGCGGCGGCGGCGGGGGGGCGGGGGGAGGAGGAGGAGGAGGGGGCGGAGACAGCGGAGGCTCCGACGGCGGCCAGGAGGCCTCGGAGGGCGACGAGTGGGACCGAATGATAACAGACATCAGCAACGACATCGAGGCTCTGGGCTGCAGCATGGACCAGGAGGGGGTGACTCCATGATGACCACCAGGGGGGGATAAAGGGAGCTACAGAGGAGATGGATTTATTTAGCGGTTAAAAAGGAGAATTCCATGCTAGAAGGCTGTCTTAACCTTTATTTGTAGTTGCTACGTCCCCACCAAAGAGGTCCAGGTGTTATTTTGTGCAAAAGTGCATTAATTTCCCCTAATATAAGCCCTCAACGGGGGGTTGGGTTTTTGTGCCAATTCGCTTATTTCCATCGAAATAAGTAGTAATGTGTGCCGCTTGGGATACTATTTACATTATGAAGAGAGGATGTATACAACAAAAAATTGTTTTTGAGTGATGGAAATAAGCAAATTAGCACAACACCCCACCCCAATGCCCCATTCCATTCCATTCAATGCAATTCAATTCAATTCATTGAGGGCTTATGGTAGGGGAATTAATAATGGCAATAATGCGCTTTTGCACAAAATAACACCTGGACCTCTTTGGTGGGAACGGAACGACTACAAATGAAAAAGGTAAGAATTCTAGCATGGAATTCTCCTGTAAATATTCAGGATGCTGTCACAGCCAGTAGGATCAGGTGAAGTTGATCCTGGGCGGCTGATCTTAGATTCATATTTGCCTTTTTTTCCGTTTTTGTTTTGGTTCTTCCTCTTAATTATGGAGAGGATGATCTCTTTCCAGTGAGTGAACACTTGAAGAGCTCTGACTTCAACCCTGTTGTGGGGATTTACGTTCCGATTAGGCCTCCACTGCACAAAGATGAAGACACACACAGACCACACTTAAGGCTCATTCATAGTCTGGATTTTCGGTGGTGAGGTGACCACCGCTCCGGTGGTGAGGTGACCACCGCTCCGGTGGTGAGGTGACCACCACCACTCTGGTGGTGAGGTGACCACCGCTCCGGTGGTGAGGTGACCACCGCTCCGGTGGTGGTGAGGTGACCACCGCTCCGGTGGTGAGGTGACCACCGCTCCGGTCGTGAGGTGACCACCGCTCCGGTGGTGAGGTGACCACCGCTCCGGTGGTGAGGTGACCACCGCTCCGGTGGTGAGCTGACCACCGCTCCGGTGGTGAGCTGACCACCGCTCCGGTGGTGAGTAAAAACAGAGAGAAGGGCTGGTGGCGGTGGCGGCTTGTGACGTCATGTTGTAGTTCGGTGGTCACCCCACCACCGAAAATATTAGACTATGAATAACACCCACCGACGCCTGTAGATGCTACGCCGCGCGCCTCATCTCACCAGCACATACATTAGGAACTACGTTTATGGTTACTTTGATTTTGTTTTGTACTCATTTATTGGCAGTATCTGCCACTGCTGTCAGCGATGTAGCAAATTCACTTACATGAGTCCATCTTGAAATACACAAAAGGACTGCAGTGTAATGTCCATGATATATGTGGACTATTATAAGGAAGAGGCTGTTTGTATTACTCTAAGAAGGTCAATCAGATTCATCCATCAAGATGTTCTTTATTCACATTTGTGTGTTGCAGTGAGTGTGTGTATAACTTGGCAATATATATATATATATATTTTCATATTTGTCTACCTATTTGTTTTACATTATCACTTGTTATCCATTTGTATTCATTGATATAATGTTGCGTTGTTAAACTCAACCAGGGAAAATGCTGTAAAAGTGAACATTTGGCCTCTCCCTCCTGTTCAGGCAGTTGAACGAGGACTCGAGGAGGCCTCATTCTGACCGATTAAGCCAGTTGGCTGACGGAGAATATTGCTCAGAGTTAGTCGTTTGGTTCTCATGCAGGTCATCGTGTTATGTCGTTACGACATACAGTCGTCCCCATGAAGCTTGTGCCTTTAAGCTCTGATTCATTGCTTCGCCATACGATGGTGTCACACACACACACACACCCAAAACAAATATCAGATCTACAAGCCCACAGCGTGTCGCAGATCCGGCCCACTGTGAGCTTGTAGATGTGCTATTTTCAGCACGCGACACTGCGTACGACGGAGCATGGACTGAGCGTCACACTGCAGTATTGCTGCCAAGTGTCCATATGGACACGCTTGAATTATAAACTGTATCTGTACAGTTGGTGAATGAATAATGGTTATTAAATAACAGTTACTTTACATTGATTCATGTGTGTCGTCTTTGTGTCAAAGGACATTATTGTTTTGCAACGGTTCACAATGGTTGTGAGATGTTACAATGCCAGTGTTTGTTGGCAATCAATGTGGCTTCAAATTGTGTGCTTCAAAATGTGTGCTTCAAATTGTTACAGACGGCATCCATCCATCCATGATCCATCCATCCATCCATGATCCATCCATCCATCCATGATCCATCCATCCATCCATGATCCATCCATCTTCTTATCCGGAGTCCCAGACTTCCCTATCCAGAGCAACATTAGCAACCTCCTCCTGGGGGATCCCGAGGGGGATGTAATCTGTTCCTTGGTCTTCCCGAGGTCTCCTACCAGTGGGATGAGCAGCGAGGACCTCGCTAGGGAGACATCCATCCTTACTATAGATGCCAGAACCACGTAAGCCGGCTCCTTTCCAAGCGAATAAGCAGCAGCTCTTCTCACCCTATAGGGGCTCCATTTTCATCACCGCTAAACCCCTTATCCCTAAACTTCTTTGCCTTTTTTTTTACTATACATTTTTGAATAGTTTAAATGGCCAGTCTACGTGTCGATGTAGATTGGCTAGTTGAACTATTCAAAAAAATAAAACGCAAAGAAGTTTAGGGATAAGGGGTTTAGCGGTGACGAAAATATATCTCTAATGGAGATGCCAGACATTCTTCTTTCGGTCATCATGACCCACACTCAGATTGCTGTGTTTCTACATAGTGTACCTACATTTGTATAAACATTATGCCCAAATGGGCTCCGGCCTATTTGGGAATGCGTGGCCCTCTCCGTTATGCAATACCCCTATAGTACCTGTTGTACCCGTATGTCTGTCTGTGTGCCTTTCATACCGTTATGGAGATTTCTGTCTCCGTGTTCCTTTTATTCCCATGTAGAGTTCCTTGTCAGGCACATGCCCAAATCGTAGTGGTTTTATCTATATTTCTGGGAGTTCCGTGGACAACCGGATGTCCATAATATGCATATTTTGCCTATATATACTGTATATGGGCATATCGGACGGATTGGTGGTTCTGGACAGCTGCCTATCCACGCCGGGCATCGCACAGTACTCCCTTTGGTCCTCGGTTGAGTTTAACCCATTCTGACCTGAGATCAGATTCATACGAGGTTTCCACTGGACACACACTGGTCTGATGAACCCATTCTGACCTGAGATCAGATTCTAAAAAATGTCAGCCTTTCTTCGATTTTTCTAAAATAGCAGATCTACAAGCTCATAGCGCGCCACCGAGTGGCGCGCTATGAGCTTGTAGATCTGCTATTTTTCAATAGCTAAAGCACGACATGATGCCGACACCAAAATGGGTTCCCGTTCAGAATGGGTTAAAGTCAGTTGGGCGGATGTTTTTCGCAAGGTACCTGAACTGCAGACAAGACACGCATGCAGAGATTTCTCACATTTCTGAGCGGGATAGACTGCGTATAAAAGGCTGAACAAAAGGCTGATGAATATAAAGGTCTCTCAGATGTGTGACGGTTATCCATTTGGAGTGGAGTCACTTGGTTGGATGGTTATCCATTTGGAGTGGTCACTTGGTTGGATGGTTATCCATTTGGAGTGGTCACTTGGTTGGATGCACCTAAGCCTTCAGATTCATCAAAGGAGTGCTACTGCTGGACGATGTTACTGAATATCTGGGATATCTATAAGTCTGGGATTAGTTGTCCCACCCTGGCAAGACAAAAGCAGCAGCAGGGCACATTCCAGTCCTGAAACCATGTACTGTACTGTACGTTCAAAACCTTCTTCTAAATGTTTCGGGGAAACCCACGCTCTTGTTAAAACTTCGATAATTAAAAAATGCACACACACTCACATGTGTTTTCAAACAGCAGATCTACATGAACACAATGTGTGGTGATAGTTGAGACAGGTTATTTCTGCTACCTTTGCCCGACGTTTGTATGACGAATGACATTCATTTACGGAAAAAACAATAAAACTAAAAATGGAGCAAGGTTTCTGCCTGCCGGTGACAAAATTGTACCTTCTTCTACCGGTCCTTCCTTCACAGATCCACTGTAAGGATGTGGAGGATGTGTCTGTGGAGACAGGAGTCAGGACTCTGGCACGTTGAGTTCGCTATGAGCTTGTATATCTGCTATTTAGGGAAGGGAACAAGGCTGTAGGAGGCTACACACCTAGGCTTAACCCATTCTGGACGGGAACCCCTTTTGGTGTTTTAACCATTATTTTAAACTTTAGCTATTTTTGAAAAATCTTCAAAATGTGGTGCAAATCTTTGAATATGCAGTATATTCTTTCAGAGCGAACGTATTTAACTCAAATCTTTGCTTCTGGGAGGGTCCCTGGAACGTACATATTTTCAGATGGGGGGGGGGGGGTCCGCGGCCAAATACACATCATTCTGGGGGGGTCCCTGACATGAAAAAGGTTGAGCACGACTGACATAGAAACATGGGTTTTTCAGAAAACTGACTTAGAAGAATTCTTTTTAGATTTGGCCTCAGGTCTAAATGTTAAACATCCATGAGGTACTGATTAGGAACAAAGAGAGAGAGAATCAGGACAGATACTTTGTCATTGCACATCCAAAGCTACATTTGTCACAGGGTTGCATCATTGTTTTGGTAGAGGCAAAGCGTGTGCGATTGAGGCTTCATGACAACATGAGTAATGGACCAATGCCTGCTTTCTCACGCTACATGAAGTGTACTCCAATTGGTTTCCTGTAAATTCACATTAATCCAATCTTAGTGGGGAACAAGCAATTACACCGATTACTTACTGTAACGCTTAATTAAGTTGTTAAAATTGCCCATACTGTGTTTTTACAAAGTGAATTGTCCTGTGTGCATGAGTGGAGGCACTCGAGACAGACTGTGAAATGTGTTACTGTTGACTAGTGGCGAAAAATACAACTTCTGGGAACTCAGATTAACTGTTGACTGCAAATTCAAAAGGAAAAGATGACACAAAGGTGTCCTTTGCCAATACCCAGATTGCCAACTTGTAATTGTCTTGCCTCATTATGAGATGGGTGTTAATTAATGGTCGTTTGGTTAATAAGTGCCGTTTCAAAGAACAACTTCATTGATCTCAATAAAAGTTTAGAAACATTGGGCAGATTGTAAATGGTTTAAATGTAGGAGGAGATGTGGTGGTGTTGCACTGAGCAGGAAACCTCAACTCCTGCTGAGGCGTTTGGACAATGCTTGAAAAATGTAGACCGTATTATGCTCCCTCGTTTTAGATAACTTTGATTATACAATATTGAACGATATACCGGTATATATTATTTTAAGATCAACAATGCAATAACCAGATACATGCAGCTGTTATGGAGCCCAACTTTCATGCTAGTTGGTAGTGGCAACTACTGGCTATGAACATAATCTACTGTATGGAAAGAGACTTCTGAACCACCTGAAATGTAATTAATTTGAAATGGTGAATGTATCTTCAAGCCAATGACCTTCATTTCTTCAGAATCCCAGTTTTAGAAATGCAGGCAAATGGAACAGTTTCTCCAAAAATCCAAAGCCTCGTCTCAAACGGAAAATGTATTTCAAGCCAGAGAGAGATCAAAACAACATCCATTGAAAGCCATTTTTTGGTACTAGACAAATCTAATCCCGTGTCTAGGAACCAGGCCTATGTTTTCCTTAGTTGTTTTTGTTTAATATATATATATTCTTCCCCAAGAATCCAAAACAAACGGTCATATAGTCAGTGTTTTGACACTGCAGGCCGGGGCTTAATCCTGTGGCTAAACTTGAAACCATAATGGCCTGTGTTGCACATTACTACCTCTCAAATATGAAATAGTTGGTTCAGCGCGTGGTTCCACGCCATAAAAATAGCTGTGTCATCAGTAAGAAAAAATGTTCCCTATCATTAATATGGAGGACTAGACTTGGCAGGTGCCCATAAGAAGAATTCAACATGCTTACACTGTGCCTGTGAGCTGAAGACAGAGTTGTGTCATCGAGATAAGAGGTCATTCATGCACCCGGTCACGTGTACTTCTATGTTAATCCTGTTTGATTTCAAGTTTTCAACCCTTTGGTTTTCATGACATTCTATCGTGAAAAAAGTTTTTATTTATTTATACCTATACTTTGGGGGCTTTTTTTCTGCCTGTATTTATTATGGGGAATTGATTGAAACTAGAGGTGCACACAGATACATTGTGCATTCATAGTTAGATGCGTATTGTATTTAATGTATATATAAACCACACATTAAATGGCCTTTTAGTGCTTTAAAACGTGATTCACGAGCAAATCAACCCACTTTTTACATATATTTTTTTAGTTTATTTCACAAGAAAAGAGGAAAACATCCACCTTTAAACAGTGCTTAACCACATGAACCCTAGCATCTCTATACTTGGCACACTAGGAAAACAGACAGATATGTGAATCATTTGGTGAAAAATAGCATATCATATTAGTGTCGTAGTGTGATATGTAGTATAGTACGATTATGTAAGGGAATGATAGAAAACAGTCCTCAGGTGAACCTTTGTTCTTGGCTGGACGATGATGCCGCGCTGCTCTTTAAATGTCAACAAGATGTCGACAAGATACAGTTAATCCCTGATGAGAGGACATGTTCTGAGCTAAGCGTGCGATACTGTACACACACTCTGGGACTCTGGCCAGATGGCCAACCTTTCCACGTCGTACGTGGCACACCTCCGTGAAGGTGTTCTACTCTACAGCCAGGCCTTTTAATGCTTGGGCTCACACGACTATAGCCTAGGCACATCATGTGGTGACACTGGCTTTTACATAGCTTTGCCTTTTTAGATTCCTGGACCAGAATGACAGTGTCCCACAGGTCAAGGAAACTACAGATACTATCGACTCTTGGCACACTGCCTTTCTCTGTGCCTATAGTGCGTGCTATATGTCCTGGAGTGGTGCAGACTAAAGCTTAATTTGAGCTATACTCTCTGTGCGTTACTGCAGCCCACTGGAAATAACAGATTTCCAAGCAGAAAACTGCATAATGCTTGAAATTAACCTTTATCTAGCAAGTGACTCCAGCGTATATTAAGTCTCTAAGCTTCTCCTATGAAGTACCATCCTATTAGGCAACATATGTGTTTGTTGTGTGAGATACTGTATGTCCTAGGGCGATAAGCAAACGATACAGACACTGGATTTTTAATTCCAATGTTGACAGACTATAAAAACAACTGGTTATCTTTGAGGATGGCATACCAGACTGAGAGAACAGACCGGCGCAACAGGTTTCATTTTGTTTATAGACTGAGCAATTAAAATAATCTAGTTCTGCTATTTTTCAAAAATAGCAGATCTACAAGCTTGCATGTGTTGTAAGCTTGTAGATTCAAGGCAATGGTGCCAGAAATTAGCTGTCCACAGACGGACGGACGGACGGAGTGCAAAACATACTCTCTCCCCATGCCTTTGGCCTGGTGGAGACAATAACTGAAATCAATATAAATCAACAAAACCAAACCTAACAAAACAGCAGTGGCAGTCAGTGTCTACAAAATAATCAAATCATACACAGTATAAAACAGATCCATTATATAAAACAAACATAATGACATTTACCTCAGTCTGAGTATTGAACACAACCCAGGCCAACACAGGGGCGCAGAGTCACTAGCTGGTAGCTCTGGACCATAGCTCTAATGCCTTCATTAGAGCTCTGATTCCATAGCTCTAATGCCTTCATTAGAGCTATGGGACTGCAAATGCAGACCAGCCTTCCTCTGTTGCAGAAATATAAGGAATGTTTTACCTACTCACCAATACAAAGGCGTCGTCGCGCCAGTCACACTGTCCAAACAGCCGTTCTAGCAAAGTTTTATCTGTTTTATGTGTCTTGGATGCACTCTGAGCCTCCCACCACACGTACAGTACTGTATAAAAAGCACTTTTTGGCCAGAAAGGGATCTTTTTTCACTCAGAGGAGCAGGGCCCAGGGCCCAGGGCATGAGGGCATTGCACAGTCGGAGTTAAGAGAACCTGTCACATTGTCACAACTAGCATTGAATGAATTGCTGTTTGGCCCACTTTTATAGTGGGCCAAACATTTAGGAAGCAGGAAGTGGGAGGAGCTCTGGCCTGTATCTCAACAGTAGCCCACGAGGGACATTTCCCAACTGGCTATAAACACATACAAGTCCAAGGTTAGTTTACACACTGAAATTGCAACTTATTCAAATGTAGTTATGATCTCTACATGTATTCTTCTCCCTCTCAGCAAATCCCATAGTCACATCAACAAGTAAGTAGTTTTGTCTACTTGTTGGTGATGATCCTGAAGACCGCTGTGCCCATTTAGATACAAGCCTAGACTACAGTGCCCAGTGCCTTGGGTTGCCTGACATCCTGGCCAATTTATTTATGCTCTGCCAGGGTGCATTACACTGTACATCCAGTCGCCTCATGCTACAGAAACAGGAGACAGGCTCCGGCCCAGTGGGCCACATGGCTCAGGTTGATTGGTTACCAAGGCTATGTCCACTTATAGCACCCTGTACGAGCCTAAGGGCCCCCAGCGGGTTCACAGGCCGGCCCCTGAAGATAATAGGCCCACACGCTATCAGTAAATCTGTTTACACCATTTTGACTACTGTCACTGAAGCCACAATGCAACGCTTTGTATGCCAGCAGCAGTGATTGGTAGGATAGGAATACCAATACATTATGATCACTATAGGGCTCTGGTTTCAACAAGGATGAGCTCACACAATGCTGGAGCTCATGCATGAAAATCATAGCTTCAACAAAGTCATTCATGACATGCCACAGTGACAGCTGGATGCAGTGCATCATATTAGTAGTCACTCATTTTCATAGCCCCATACATACATATTTACCACATACAGCACCTGTCCCCAGAACTGCAGAGATGGCTGCATGCGCAATAGATTTGCAAGACTAAAACGATATGGGCCCTATATTTTCAGAAAGGAGATGTCAGTATAATCGTGTCATTCACCCGTAGATTATTGCTGAAGAACATATCAAAGCAATTGACCATGGGGGTCCTATGTGTTTCCTGTGTTGTCCTTTTCTTCATAACGTTTGGGACTAGACTGAATTGTCTGTGCTAAAGTGCAGAGATGACTTGTGTTGTGTGTGTGCAGGATATTTGTCATGTTTTTAAAGACTTTTATTTTTTGGGAGTATACGATTCCTAGCACTCCCAGAAGAGAGAGTGTTGTGCAAGCTTGTTTGTTATTCAGCCTTGAATGTAGCACTTGACTGCAAAGGCAGGGACATTGTTAACTAATGTAATCACATTTTGGCTTGTAACATTACATTGTATTCAATGGTGGACATTCTACATGGGAATTAAAGGGAATACTATGTGGAAATTCACAGGAATGAAAAGGAAATATAGGGGGAAAATACATGCTGGCAAATTACCTGTACATTATAAAGGACTGCACTGCACAAATGCATGGGTTGCAGTTCAACAGAATTTCCATTCAATGGGGATATTTTAACCAAAGCATTTGGTCATTTGTTTTCCAAAAAGATATGTATAATAAAAAATATTATAGGGTAAGATTATTTAAAAACTGAAAGTGGGCAACATTAAACCTAACCCTTACATACAAGACAGACTCTCCCCTCACAGGTGTTTCATCGACTTTGTCTCACAGCCAGAAGGCCCAACCGTAAACACTGGAACTAGGCATCTGACAATCACCCAGTACACTCAGGCTCTTGTCAGTAGTAGACTAACATTACACCTACTCTATGCTCACACTGTACTTAGCCCACTCCATGTCAGTGTGATTTCCAACCTCACCATTGATCTATCTTAATAACCATTCTTGGTTCTATAGACACATACTTACTTCCATTACAAGCTTAGTAATTCAAGAACAGGGTGTGTGCGTCTGAATAATGCTGTTGGCTGGAGTTGGTACACTGGCTGGGTTCACCTAGACACATTGGGCCACTTGTCCCCAAGGGACAAGACAAAAGCCTATCATTGTGTCGCTAGAGAAACCTAACCTTCCAGTTGCTGGTATACTCTGACCGCACGCACGCGCAACACACACACACACACACACACACACACACACACACACACACACACACACACACACACACACAGGTTTGTATCTGTATTCCCGCGGTGCAGGTACAAATTAGAACAATGTTTTTTCACTTGGGGGAAGAATAGGAGTGATGACCTGAAATGCTCCCCGTCTATATTCCCTGGAACAGCTCTTTTCTTTGTTGAATGTCCAACAGTATACTGTGACTGTTTTCCCAGATCATTAACGGTAATTGTCATTAAATGGATGAGGATGTTTTTCAGTCAAAGTGGTGGTTATTATTATTAGGGCTTGTTTGTTTGCGTGCCTCGACGGATTGAGGCGGTAAAGCATCTGACGTTTGCGTGCCAGTTGTGGTATTGGGCCAGTTCTGGGCCAGTGTTGTTTTTGGCAGCAGATTTTGATTTTCCCATGTCTTTTGAAATTTAAAAAAAAAAAAGTTATCCTCGTTTCTCATCATTTTGGACCGTGGGCTATAGCCCATATCGTATGGCATACTATAGCGCGCCGTTTTTCATCATTTTTGAGGATTTGAAAAAAATGAAAAAATGGGGGAAAAAGTCCGCAATTTCCGAAATTTCCATTTCCGCAATTACGGAAATTCCGGAAATTGGAAATTGCCGAAATTGTGGAAATTGTGGAAATTGCGGAAATTCAAAATTGCGGATTTCCGCAATTTTTCAAAGAAAATCTAAAACCGATGGGCCCTGGAATGTTTTAGTGTTTATAGTCTAGTTTTAGTCGTAGTTTCTGTAACAATAGTGCTGCCAGGGATCGGATGCAATGGAGAGAGCGCTCATTGAAGCCTTATGTCCCATATAGGGGACGAAGAGGAGTAAGTAAGTCGTTTTAGTAGACTAAATCTACAGTACATTTAGTCGAACAAAATGTGTTTTGGCGGGCCTTGATGCCGTCGTAATGGCTGTTTTTATACTTGCTGAAAATATCCGATCTGCATGCTCACAAGGCGTCGCAGCGTAACGCGTTGTGAGCTTGTATATCGGCTATTTTCAGCATGCAACTAATTGTAAAATGACTTATACTGGATCTCTTGTCCGCTAGTCCCTTCCTAACATTTTAGTCTAGCTTTTATTTGTTGACGAAATCGCCAGTATGTAGTTTCCATTTCGTTTTCGTCGTTGGGAAAAGGTAGTCGACGAACATTTTTTTGTCTTAGTTTTAGTCGACGAAATCAACACTGGTCTGGGCCAAATGTTTGACCCAGTCCAGCCCGGTCTGTGTCTTCTTCTAGTAACACAGATTGACCCAGATCTCCACTGCTTTCACAAATGCATTAACCCTCCACCTCCACTCCACCGTACCCTATAATAATTTAAACTGGCCTACTTAAGTCGAGGAAAGAACATGCAATTATATTGAAATGCCAGGAATAAGAAAACGGTCTTACGGTGTGCACTATAGCTCTATGTAATCTTGTCCATCTAGTTTTTTGGTTAGACAGTGAGTTGCAGATGAGATAAATGTTTTCCAATTAAACCCCAGACTATTAAAAGCAATTTCTTCGCAGCAGTTTATTTCCTAACAAATGGCCACATTTCAGTGCCCAGTATAACCAGAGTTGAACAATTACTGTGATCTAATCATTATTGGTAGACATTGACTGAAGTAAAACATTTGCATCATCACAAAAAAAAAAAGTATTCTTACAAAAGGCAGGACTGATTTGATTTACCTGAATTGCTACTTATTACTGCAGATGGATTCATTGATATGGAATTTGAATAGACTCAGATTCAGTGGAGCTATATCACTATTCGAGATAGGATCCAACAGGAGGCACATAAAGAAAGAAAGAAAGTTACTATGTTTACCCAGGGCAACTGGACTAAGCTCAAGAACTTGTTTACAGCCAGGCCCTGCTCATAGAACATTTCATGGTATAGGGGTTCAATGCCTTGTTCAAGGGCACTTCAGCGGTGGTAATTTCAACGTGCCGGTCCGGGGATACGAACTAGCGACCTTCCGATATCAAGACCGCTCCGCAAACCGTTCGGCCACCGCTGCATCTCCAGAAATTCTACAGGTGCTGGTCAAAAACATACGTACAATGAAAAGGAAGGGCTGTCCGCACACTGTTTCTCTGCTCCCAGGAAATTTGTATTTGGTACCAAATACCAAATAATTGTTTTGGTTCAAAATACCAAATCATTTTTTCCTGGGAGCAGAGAAACAGTGTGCTATATCACACTATTCCCCACTATACACGTCTTGCTAGTTGTCAAGTTAAAATGCACAATGGCTTTATAGATTATTAATTAAGGCATCTCTTACATATAAAAACAACACAAAATAACAATGACAACATATGAAGACATTACATGTAAATAGGGTACACACATAATGTAAATAAACATTATATCCAAATCCATTAAAAAATACTTTGTGCCTGTTACATGGGACTCATTGGGAAACTGGTTTACAAAATCAAGCCAAGCATGAGAATGAGTCTGGAAAGGAGGTTCGGGCATCTGGTTAGGATGCCTCTCGGGTGTCTCCCCATCATCATCATCAGTCGAGATCGTGGATTTCACAATATTACGCCAGACTTCCCGGTCCTTCATTGCCGTCTCCCTATAGGGAGGTCCTCGAGGCACGTCCCACTGGGAGGAGACCCCGGGGCAGACCAAGGATCACGTCCCACTGGGAGGAGACCCCGGGGCATACCAAGGATCACGTCCCACTGGGAGGAGACCCCGGGGCAGACCAAGGATCACGTCCCACTGGGAGGAGACCCCCGGGGCAGACCCAAGGCGCAGTTGGAGGAAACACATCGACTCACTGGCCTTGGAACGTCTCGGGATCCCCCCAGGAGGAAGTCACTAATGTAGCTCTGGAGGAGAGGGAAGTCTGGAGCTCTCTGGTGGAGCCGTTGCCCCCGCGACCCGACTACGGATAAGCGGTTGAAGATGGCTGGATGGATGAAAATGTGTGAAGTGATGAATGTCTACAGCATGAATATGGAGCTTGAAAACATAATATACCGTAGTAAGAAATAAGATATGGTTTGTTAAAAATATCAGATCATGGTAGCCTATAAAGATCTCTTTAGAGCGCAGCTGCTACAACTTTTAAAAGAGAGAGAAGTCTACAATAGCTGCCTTTTATCTTAATGATCCACTTAAGCCCTACTCAAAGACATTTTAACACACCGGTATGCCTATAACAGGGACATCACGGTGAAAGTGGTTAAACATCAAAGCTACGGAATTTAAAATGTGCTCAAGTAATACATCTAAAAGCAACATTACATAGGCCTACAGTTCTTGTTTTAGTCATTTTAGGGATTTTACAATTATATTTCATGTTTAAGTTTGCCATGCTCATACTCATCCAAAGATATAAATGTTATATTATCATTAAAATATTAGTGTTTTGCCAATTAACCCATTCTGGAACCCCTTTTGGTGTTTTAAGCATTTTGTTATACTTTAGCTATTGAAAAATAGCAGATCTACAAGCTCATAGCGGCTTGTAGATCTGCTATTTTTTTTAAATAGTGAAAATGTGCCGCAAATCATTGAATATATATTCTGTCAGAGCGAACGTTTTCAACTCAAATCTTCGCTTCTGGAGGGGGTCCCTGGAACTACATATTTTCAGATGGCGGCCGGCGGCCAATTACATATATTTTTGGGGTCCTTGACATGAAAATGTTTTTCAGAACCAATGACATGGAAACTGTCAGGATTTAGAAGACATTTTTAGAATCGGCCTCAGCTCTAAATGTAAGAACCAACTGGTCTAGACGAGGAGAGGAGTGACCACATGGCGCTGCTAGCAGAGCGAGAAGCGTCTGGAGTTGATGTTCATCTTGGTGACGCCGATGAGACGCAGCGGGGCGGAGAGGCCCGGGGTGGCGGGACACTCCACACACAGATCCGACAGCTCGTCCCGCTCCTCCAGGACAAAGGTGGCGTCGTTGAGCATGCGGCGGTGCAGCTGGCACGCCTGCTCGATCTTCAGCTTGTTGATGTCGTTGCGGAGTTGCATGAGCTGCCTGGCCAACTGCTGGTCCTGCAGGCGCATGTCTGTCTGCAAAGATAGAGAGAGAGAGAGAGAAGAGGGAGAAAGCACTGACAGAGAGAATATATAGCACAATGACATGCAGAGGGAAATGACCATATACAAATTATAGCTTCCTGTATTAGTAAGGCAAACTGTACTTGTAGACTAGTGTTCCAGTCAAATCTGAAGTGGTAAGTGAATTGTATTTGGTTTGTTAGTTTGTTTTAAGTGCAATGCATGATAGAAATCCCCTCACAAAACCCTCACAAAAACATGCAGTAATCCTGGTCTCTAAACTGCCTCCCCCTGGCCACCCGGGGCGCCTGATGGAGGGGAAAGGAACTGGTTGGAATAATGTGTTGCTTCCACGCGCTACGTCCAACCAGGGAAACCCCCCCCTGTCAGGTGTAAAGGAGCAACTTGGACACTCAGGCATGAAGGAAGCATGAGTTCAAGTCCGTTGCTCTCCCCAGGTTGGCGGAGGGTGTGTAGAGCCCAGTATTCGTGGGCGCCATTAGCTCAGGAGTAGAGTGGCCGGATGGGAACCCAGTTACCCTATTGGCTAGATTATAACACTACGTTTTTTCCCCAATGAAAATATACCTAAAGAAAACGGGTCGTATTATATTCTAGCCATATAGACTATAGCCATGGTAAGCCACTTACCATCCAGCCCGCTAATAATGTACATTTCCTGGAATGTACCCTAATTTACAGTATACTCGAAGCTGTTTTTCCAGAAAGGATTGCTTGCTTTTTCATCTTGTAGCTTTATTTCACAAATTATCAATAATTCCTGTACGTAACACAAAACGAGTCAGCTTTATAGGTTCCGGGTTGAGAGAAAGTTCATGCTATCTATCTACTGTATGTGAATGTGAAAGGAAATGTCACAATAGGGCGCACATCATTGTTTTCCTGACCACTGTGTGTGTGTGTGTGTGTGTGTGTGCAAATATTTGTAGTAATATGGGTATTGTATTCGAATATACTGAGAATATACTGTAGTCCTCGCATGTTCAGGGTCGACGTCGTTAATCCAAGCATGCAAACTCTGGATGAATTATGGGCCACATAATAATTAACACTCGCAGGAGCTGTTTATGAAGATGAATAGAGCCGTTTATGAAGATGAAAGGAGCCCTTATTCCTGCACCAGTCACTCACACTCACTTGAACTTCAATAGCATTCTTTTCACAGCCATAGCACGCTGGGTGTTGCCTCCATTGTTCCATCCTAATTGGCTAATGAGCAGGAAGTAATTTTCTCTCCGCGTTTCAATAACCAATGACAACTTTAGTCACATCAAGTTCACACCAGGTAAGAAAAGGAGTCTGTAACAGTTATGAATTCGAGTAAATAAATAAAATTAATTATGCATAAAGTATAAAGGTGAGAGGAGAGGGGCACGGTGACGCAGTCGGTATCTGCATTGTAATCAACACTAAAGCATGAAAGATTTCATATTTACAAGCTGACTGAGTAATGTTTATCGCCGGCAACAGTTAAACTAATTGATTATTATAGAACAAAGCGGAGATCTGGGCACACTTAATGTTAAAAAGGAGGAAATTAGGATTAGAATTAAGGAGTTTTCCTCCTTTTTAACATTAAGCGTGCCCGGATCTCCACTTTGTTCTATATAGATGTGTTGATCCCGATTGATCCCAGGAGCACCTTTTTACTATTTATTTTTATTTTTATACCTGCACACCTCCTGAGCACCTGGTTGCTTCCTTGCATCTAATTGATTATTATAATTGATTATTATTATGAAACTGATCGATTTTTCTGTTTTTTGTGTGTGTGTGTGTGTGTGTGTGTTTTTTTCCTACTCACTTACCAGTTCCTTCCTCAGCCAGCTGAGAGCTTCATCGATGTTCCCGAATGCCTTCAGGACTCCTGAGGGCAGCTTGCACTGAATGACTCCAGAGCTCCTCCGGGCCTCTTCGGCTTCGTCAGACTGCTCTGACCCCTCCTCTGTCTGGAGCCGGACCTGTTTGGCTGCAGGGTCTCGGAACGTAGGGCTATCCAAACGGGCTTTCCACTCCACATAGGAGGGTCTCCTGGTCTCCAGGCGTAGCTTTTCCGTCAGGGCCTTCAAGGTCATCAGATGGTCATCTGCAGGTAATTCCTCTTCTCCTCCCGGACCAACGACACTGTCCACAGCGATGTGAGGAACTGAGGTTGCCTCCATCGTTAAACTAGCTAAATAAACACACACCACCTCGAAAGATCTGACTGTGTCAAGAAGAATGATCAAGTTGTATGTATAATGCTCTTCATGGATTCCACAAGTCCTTGTCAATTCTGATCACAAGCTATATAGGCTTCAGCGGTGTTGTTTTCCGATTTCCTATATCTTAGTACAGTTCATTTTGATGGATACTGACTGTAGCCCAAAAAAGATTATTAAGGAATCCCTCTCCAAACGTTTTGCAATGTGTCCCTTTGGAGTGTACAGCTCATCATTTGGACCTGTAACGAGAAAGAAAGAAAACATGGAATGTTTTAATTATTTTCTGAGCATATAAAGTGAACCATGTTGCATAACAAAATGAGGCATATCTCACAGAAATGCTGGACCTAATAAGGCTTGTTGTTCACAAGATACGTCTCCAGAACGAAATGCCGTGGTGGTCTATGACGTGATGCATATCTAATCTCATCAACGCAGTGAGTCTGTATCATTAGGTGAATTTACAGTATTACTTACAATGCATGCTTAGCTTACAAGACACTACTAGTGCATAATAATACACTGCATCTTCTGAGACAGCTCGCTATTCATTCATTGTTAACACCTTGTCATTGTGTAAAAGGACCTCACTGAGGAACACGCCTCTGGTATGGAAGAAGTCGTTTCTATAGCAACAACACACGCACGCACGCTCACACACACACACACACACACACACACACACACACACACACACACACACACACACACACACACACACACACACACACACACACACACACACACACACACACACACACACACACACACACACACACACACACACACACACACACACACACACACACACACACACACACACACACACACACACACACACACAAAATGAGTCAGCATTCTTCTCTGCCTCCCATTCCTCAGGGCTTATAGACTCCAACAGCCTACAATGACAACGGCAGAATACTGACTGTGGACTGATTGGTGGTACATGATTCACCAATTTCATATAAATTAATCCTTCCTTGTATCAACAAACTAAACGCTAGCCTGTGACACTACCATGCTTTTTAAAGATTTATTATTTTATGCCTTTGTTGATAGGACAGTAGACATACAGGAAACAGGGAGAGAGATGGGGAGTGACACGCAGCAAAGGTCGTCGGGGTTGGGATTCGAACCGGCGACACGCTGTCAGACTGGCATTGGATGCTATCAGACTGACTGGCATTGCAGCCTATAGGATGCTGTCAGACTGGCATTGCAGCCTATAGGATGCTATCAGACTGGCATTGCCACCTATAGCATGCCTGCCCCGGACCACCACCATGCTGTTGGCCCTGGCACTGCAGTGCATTTTAACCCATTTATATATGCTAACAGTTTTCTGAAAAACCTATGTTGCTATGTATGTATGTCACTGCCGGTGCTCAACCTTTTTCATGTCAAGGACATGAAACCCCCATCTGAAAATATGTTTTTCCAGGGACCGCTCAGAAGCAAAGATCTGAAAGAATATATATTCAAAGATTTGCGCCACTTTTCCACGATTTTTCAAAAATAGCAGCACTCGGTGCCGCACTACGAGCTTGTAGATCTGCTATTTTTCAATAGCTAAAGTATAACATAATGCTAGTTGAAACACCAAAAGGGGTTCCCGCCCTGAATGGGTAAAATAAATAATAACAAGGGCAACGCAATGTGACGCATTTTCTGGGCATTATGAAGGGGGGCATCAATGAATCAATCAATGCTAGTCCTAGACTGACAAACTCAATAATGAATTATCTTATGCATGGAGCTAATTATGTTATACTACTGAAAGGGAGATCTAGTCAAAACCAATGATACTCAGCTTAATCTCATCCCAGAAACCAAATAACTCTCACACACTCATCATGAACTGCCTTGAGACATAAGAGTTGGATGGCACAACACTTCCGTATAGCTGAATGAATAAAATAACTAGTCTAAACTAGTCACGCTCATCATGAACTGCCGTGAGACATTAAGAGTTGGATGGCACAAACACTTCCGTATAGTTGAATGAAAGCAACTTTAAGTCCATCAGAAACGGTCTTGGCAGTCTGCCCACGCTCGTTAAACCCATGAGTGTGAAAATCTTTTGTGTGATCTTTCCTTTCCGCATTTTACGGTAAGTTTGACAAGCAGGTACACGGAGCAGCAGAACCCAGTTTCTTTCCACATCTGCTGGGCTGTGGCCAAATCAAGCCATTTCTCTCTCTGTTCAAGTCAAGACCCTGGAGATTGCAATTCCCTGTACACTCTGTGACTAGTCGACCCTGTCCTGCCTGCAAATGGTCCAAAACGCTCTCGACGGGTACCAGGAAGAGGGAAATATTGACCCCTAAACCCCCCCCCCCCCTCATGGCTGCTAGAATGGTTTAAATTAAATACGATTTTAAGATTCTCCTGATCAAGGTTCAAGGTCAAGGTTCACTCTATTTGTCATTACACGTTTGCACATATACAACCAATATTGTACCCAGGACCAGCAGTGTATATTTTAAACCTATCAATAAAAAGATGGTCCTGACAGCTGACCAGGGAGGGGGGGGGGGTGAGGCAGTGTAGAGACCAGGATTACTGCATGTTTATTAACATCTAAATCGGTTGGCCCCCACCCACCTATATCGCTGACCTTTGAACCCCTTCCTTCTACCCCCACCCAGGTTCCTCAGTTCAGGTCTGACTTTTTCCTGTTTTCTTTTCTTTTCTTTTTACTGCTTTTAGTGATGATAGTTTATTCATTCCTTTGAGCTGTACAGTACAGTACTGTACACAGTATGTCTGGTTGTATTTGTGATTTTAACTACCTCCAGGACGGGTGTTTACACTGCAGCACTTTGGTCAACGAGAGTCGTCTTTAAATGTGCTTTATATAAATACATAAACTAGACTTAAAACGTCCTTTTTAGATGAAATAGGGGGGGATGAAAAAGGAAAAACTGAAAACTAAGCCATTCTGTGGCAACCATGACAGCAGCATGCGGCGCAAAACATTGAAACATTGGCTCCTGTTCCTCTCACCAACTTCTCAACCACTCACTACAGTATGTGGTTATAGGCCTCCGTTCCTCCATAATGGGCGCAGCAGACAAGTAGTGAAGTCATCGCCCTTGTATCTAATGATAGGCTTGGGCTGTTCTGTAAGGTAAAGTAGAACCTCTCTCTCTCTGACTGTGCCGAGTGGCTGACAGACGTATTATAAAATAATGATTAGGGAAGGAAGGGCTCCTCGCATTCTTCTCTACAGGAATCGATGCGAGTCCTCTGAAGGAGGAAAGCATTAGAGGAAAGATCCATGGGCATCATTCATGGCACATGCATTTTTAACCCATTCTGAACGGGAACCCGAGAAAAATAGCAGATCTACAAGCTCATAGCGCGCCACCGAGTGGCGCGCTACGAGCTTGTAGGTCTGCTATTTTTGAAAAATCGAAGAGCGACTGACATTTTTAGAATCTGATCTCAGGTCAGAATGGGTTCATCAGACCAGTGTGTGTCCAGTGGAAACCTCGTATAAATCTGATCTCAGGTCAGAATGGGTTAAACACATTGTGTGAACTAAATGGACTATACGTGTGTACGGGAAAGGAAGTGATTTTGTTGGTAAACAGGAACTATATGCAGAGTAAAGATATGAGGGAATGTTACTATTAGTATGTGTAGAATTATATACTGTATGTCAGGCATGACATAATCATAATCGTGAATCTTATAGTGCTGTCAAATGGAGGGGATCAGAAGCAGTTTAATGCCAAGACCATCTAAACTTTAAAGTATATATTCCATCGCATAACATTACACACTGTAAATGACATCTTTTGGTGGTTATAATCCACTTCTTGTGCCATTATATTGGCAGCAAGCACTAAAATAGACCAGCAGGAAATCTTAATTTGTTTATTAAGCCAAATAAGTTTGCATCCTTAAATATCAAATAGCAATTTGGGGCCCGATAATGACAGTAATGGCATGAAAGACCATTTATGTGTATTTATGCATTTTAACCCATTCTGAACGGGAACCCATCTTGGTGTTAGCATCATGTTATGCTTTAGCTATTGAAAAATAGCAGATCTACAAGCTCATAGCGCGCCACCGAGTGGCGCGCTACGAGCTTGTAGGTCTGCTATTTTTGAAAAAATCGAAGAAAGGCTGACACTTTTAGAATCTGATCTCAGGTCAGAATGGGTTCATCAGACCAGTAGTGTGTGTCCAGTGGAAACCTCGAATGAATCTGATCTCAGGTCAGAATCGGTTAACATCTGAAATCGCCATCTTCCACCATAACGTTCCAGTGATTTCACGGAGCCGACCGACTGCAGAACTGGATTGCTTGGCAACCTCCACGTTTCCTTGGTTGGCCACACCAATAAAAAATATAATATATTGGTGAGTTGTGGACTTATATGGACATGCCAAAATCTGGCTTGACTTACAACGTCTGGGTCTATTTCTATCTAGGACATGTAGTCAGCATAACAAACATGACCGCATTATGATGGCTGCTGTAGAGTAGACTCACTCACTGCGTATCTTTCCATAATCCTCTGATGATGAGTCTACAACACAACATAACTTTTTCTCTGGGTGCTTTTCATACTGCAGTGTTTGTTATGCACTCAGTATCACATTCAATTAGCAATCGAATTCCCACTATGGAAAAGAAGCACTTCATAGTACAGCATGTGGGATTCCCATTGTATTGCATTACACAGCAGTAGTCACATGCATTCACCATACATAGTGATACAACTGACTGAGAGACTTAGACCCACTTACTGCCTTCTAAATCTTGACAGTTTTCAGAAAAACGTTCTATGTTTCAGTCGTTCTCAAACATTTTCTTGTGAAGGACTCCCAAAAATATATGTAATTGGCCGCCGACCCCCCCATCTATAAATATGTTGTTCCACTTCCAGGGGACCCCCCAGAAACAAAGATTTCAGTTAAAAAACGCTCACATTTGGGCCACATTTTCACGATTTTTCAAAAATAGCAGACCTACAAGCTCGTAGCGCGGCACTCGAGCTTGTAGATCTGCTATTTTTCAATAGCTAAAGTATAACATAATGCTTAAAACACCAACAGGGGTTCCCGCCAAAAATGTGTTTTAAAGACTTGGTTATGCTCACAGGAGGAAAGATGTACAAGTTTGCAATGTGTTGCACGCAGGAGGACACAGATACATGACACCATCACACAACGTTATAAAACAGGCTTCAGTGAGTGTTCTATTTAGTTAAGTAAGTCCCCCCCTTTCAACCTGTAACCTAAAGCATTCACAGTGCATTCCTAATGCACGGTTTCTCAGTGTCAACTCAACAACAGGTGTTCTTTCTTTGTAAGAGTCAAGGTTATTCAAAGGATGAGAAAACACTTTGTGCATTTATGTGCCCATGATGCAAAGATAAAGAAACTGAAGCGCCCCCTCTTTGTTTTTCTTTTTACACAAGCCTTTACTGCACACACAGTCAAATACTGTCTGTAGCCTACTTTCAAAAGTCACAAGAGACATTATTATTTTACTCATGTCATGTTCTATTTGAACACATCAAGTATCTTGAGCAGACATATTAGGCTACATATAGGCCTTAGGCACTATAAAAGAAACACCAATTCCTTTGAAAACTGTGTTTATGGAAAGACTACAGCAACATCCAAAACCTGAATGAGCATAACAAACTGTGGCTACTGGCTGTGATACAGTCGGTCATAAAGTTAGTTTTCTTCCCAGTAACCCATCCTGGTGTAGCCTACTGCGTTTACTCAGTCTTAACTGATTTAGTTTTTGTTATGGATATACATAACATAAAGAGCCTATCATTCACTCAAAACTCATTTGCATATGCAAAGAAAAGGAATTAGTCTCGCAGTAGTCAAATTATTCTATACACCATGTGTCTCTAGAGCTCGTCAGGAAATAGCTAATGTAAGCATCATGGCTGTACTGTAGCCCAAAGACCGTACAGTAGCCTACCATGCAATTTATTTGAGTGGTTAACTTAGCCAAATGGAGCACTGTCTATGTGGGCTGGCTGACACATCACCCAAAAACTGCATGTGGCGCATGTAACAGTATGCCACATGAGTCATCTGTTGTACTACTACTATCTCTATGCTAATAGACATTTACATTAGACATACGATACTCTGGATTTCAAGATATTATTTCAAGGTTTTGCCATTGAATAATCTGTAAATTGGTTAATTGCGATCATGCAAAAACGGCGTTTCGTAACTGTATTACCTGCAGTCAGAATTCCTCGTGTTGCGCAGTAGTCGAACTTCTCCTAGGCTGTGTGACTCTGGTCTTGGATCCGCAGCAGCCTCGCCGTCACCGCCGGGGAAAGATATCTGTGGAAGCTGCGCTGCCTCCTCCTAGCCATGATGATATGAGTATGATCCCGTTCTGGTTCTGTTCTGTTCCCCTCTCCTCTCCTGCACATTCCCGCTCCGCTCCAGTCCGGCTGTGTGGCTCGGTCCACTTGTTTTTGAACACATAAGGGACCGGAGGAGGGGCAGTAAGGTTGCGTCAGGTTGTGGTTGCTTGGAGACGTCGCAGGAATCCCTACCAGACTCTCTCTCTGTGCTAATGATATTGCTGCAATTGCGCCACGCTCTGATAATCATCATCAGGCAACGCTTTCACTTAATTATTTTTAATTACAAATAAAAATAACGATGCTATAGATATACAAAAAGTAAAAACAAACAAACAAGCACAAAACAAAAAAAGCAAGATGAAAATATCCACAATTCAGGGAAAAAGAAAAAAAAAGTTTCCATTTGGCCCCACATTCTATATGCGATGTTTAATTATAGAAACAAAACAACAATAATAATAAAGGTGGATTGCAGAACACACATTTCGTCCACATTATTCACCTGGGTAGCCAATAAAATAT
The DNA here is from genome assembly GCF_963924005.1 of Protomyctophum bolini. NCBI lineage: Eukaryota > Metazoa > Chordata > Actinopteri > Myctophiformes > Myctophidae > Protomyctophum > Protomyctophum bolini. The sequence continues at coordinate 36,266,321 of NC_137880.1, read as the reverse complement.
AAATTAAATGTTTTTTTTCAACTGACTCAACCATTTCAACAAGTCTGAAAAGGTTTGCAGTTTGTTTTTGATTGTCTGAAATCACAATCAGGGTAGGCTATACTGATATCAACATTACACTATTATCACACCACTTCACCACTTTTCAACCTATCGTCAAATAATAGGTCCTCACTAATAATCATGATAAAATGGCACCATTTGTTCTAGTCTGTGTCTCATAGGAGGGCTGTGGGCAGTTCAGAAACCGTCCTCCAGTGACATCATCATTAGGCAGATTATTTTTCAAACTAGATTTTTTTTACAAAAATGTTTTGATTTTCATTATCGTGAGAACGATGGCTTCCATTTTCGCATTGCAACTTTTCAGGATTAGAAAGCCTGCAGTTTCTATTACCTTGCATCGATGACGTCGTCACTGGAGGACGGTTTCTGAACTGCCCACAGCCGTCCTATGAGAGACAGACTGAGAATTGTGCAATTTTTTCATGATTATAGTGAGGACACAAACAATATTGTCGGCACATTCCTGTTAAACACAAATGTGATTGTACAACATTGAACTCCTATAGGCCTACTCTGTTCTTTAATAATATTTCCTTATTTGGCAGAGCATTACCTTTTTCCATATCATGGCAAACATATTTTATTTCAACTGTTAAAGAATCTAGCAATCTGGGAACCCATCTGCAAAAAGAAAAAGAAAAAACAGCACCCTCTGCTGTTTGTTTCCAGCACATAATCTGTTCTTGAGAGATTAAGAATCTAGAGATGGATTTTATTTATTAGGTTTCAACAGAAACAAAGATAGTGGGGAGAAAACAAGCCCTTTCAGTCCTTCGGTCTAAAACAACAGAATGTGTTCCGTTCTCAACATAATGTTGTCCTATAGGCCCTAATGTAAAAAATAAATGCTCATTATAGCCTACATAATATAGGCCTGTGATACCCGATACCACATGTAGGCCTCCTACTCCAAGGCTCCTATTTTCGCCTTACCCCTATTTCCCTAAACTGATTTGCCTTTATTTTATATTTTTGAGTGGTGCAACCACTCCTATAGACAGCTATGTGTGTGGCTGTGTCCCATGGGTCTGTCCCTGTGTCCCATTTTTTGAATAGTTCAAACAGCCAATAATCTTTTTCAAAATTGGAGGCACAAATTGGAGGCACTAAGCGAAAATAGGGCCCCAAGTCTCCATCATGAAGATAACTGTATTCATGATTCTACAACTCCAATTTCACAGAGCATCAAAAATGTAATAATTTAAATAAAAAATAAATAAATATACAGTAAATTGATAGTTATACTGTAGTTGCAAAGAAACATTAAACCAAATCACAGGTTTTATAAGGTAATTCACTCCCAGAAAACGTTGGGCAGTAATATTACTATGTAATGTATTACTGTAATACTTTCCCCAGTAATAAGTATATAGTTTAAGGGACTACAATATTGTCAAAACAGTAATTATATTACAGTTATTCATCAAAGTACCTGTGTGTGTGTGTGTGTGTGTGTGTGTGTGTGTGTGTGTGTGTGTGTAACTGTGTACGCACGTGTGCATTTTAAAGAAAGCAATGTGTGCAATTTGGCTCATTGGTGACCCCTCCTGTGAGGATGTGGAACTACGGTATTGAACTACTATTGTTCCAATAAAGTGCTAAAAAGGCTGTAGCCTACTGTATAGATAGTAACATGTTTCAGTAGGAGTGGGGTGGGTAGCAAAAGTAATAGACAAATATAATGAGTAACATACTTTTTAAAGTAATATTATCACTTTTGAGTAAATATGAACTCATTACACTTCCTTAGTAACTCTGCCAACACTGCCTGCAGAGTCTGCACGCAGTGACCACAACTCAATGTATTTCATACCCATAAACCGATCTAAAGATATCAAAACTAAATACATTACACTCTAAAGTCATATTACTTCAGTCGTTCACATACAATGCACATTACATGAATGTACACCTCTGTTACCTGAGTACATAGATATGGCAACCATATTGATTTTTATCATTCTGAATTATCTTCATATGGATTATATCGGTTACGGTTTCACATACACCATATGGGTCTGAGATACATGTAGTAATGTTGAAGTCATAGAGCACCGAAGTCTGACGTCAGAGGGCGCAAATCCACAGGTTCATGTACTTTTTATGTGCATTGTAATCCCCATAGGCGGATTTTAGGTCACCTCATTATCCTCATATAAGAACTGTGTTTGAAAAATAAACATGTCATCCCGACCGTTTCACTCATATGGATATGAAGAATCAACTGACTGAGAGAAAACGCTATAGTTACTGCTACTGAATTAGTTACATTTCCGCTAGAAACAGACTGTAGGATAATGTGAGTCACTGACGATACAGAGACACCTCCCTGACAATAACGCAGAGACAGCTTGTTAATTTTTGGACCACAATGCTTATATGATACGATTTTAAGATGACCCCAAACTGCCTCCTCCTGGCCAGCCGGGGCACCTGATGGAGGGGAAAGGAACTGGTTGGAATAACGTGTTCCTTGGCTTCCACGCGCTACGTCCAACCAGGGAAACTCCCCCCTGTCAGGTGTAAAGGAGCAACTTGGACACTCAGGCATGAAGGAATCATGAGTTCAAGTCCGTTGCTCTCCCCTTGTCTCCCATATATGGGGACTAGGTTGGCGGAGGGTGTGTAGAGCCCAGGATCACATTAGATGATTGACACAGGGATGAAAAATAAGTTACAAAATCGTGGGATAAAAATTAAAAAAAGATGACCCCATGTTATTCTCCATAGAGAAATTACTTCCGTGAACCAGGGGAATCGAGGGGATGAGCGAGTGACGTCAGGACTTCGGCGACTCTATTACAGTGAATATAAATGAAACTCACATCCAGTGGTGCTGTATTAAGTTTAGCTTCATCAGAAGCAATCATGACAAACCTCCACGTACAATCACAGCGAATCACAACGTCACCCCGCAGACAGCCGTGCTCAAACGTCCAATCAGAGATCAGATTCACAAAGTGAGCTCCTCGATGTCGTCATCGAAGGAGGCGACGGCGCGGACCACGGGCCTGCTCTCCGCCACGTGCAGGGCGCCCTGCAGGGCGGGGGTCGGGGGGGTGCCGGTGGGGGCGGGGGAGTTGAAGTTTAACAGTCCCTCCCCCCTTCTCGCGCGTCCCATCCCATTGGTGGTGGTGGGAGGGCTACTGAGGACCTCCATCTTATTGGAGGAGGCGTCGTAGGTGGCGGGCGTGGCCAGGGCTCCGAACAGCTGCTGCATCAGGTTAGACTTCCTGTCCTTGCCCGGCCCGCTGTCCCTGTCCCTCCCCATCGCCTCCACGGTGGAGTCCCTGTTTTTCTCCACCCCTCTGACACCTCTGGGACCCGTCGCCTCCAAGGTGGAGTCCCTGTCTTTCTCCACCCCTCTGAGCCCGATCGCCTCCAAGGTGGAGTCCCTGTCCTCTCTGGGCGGAGGTGGAGGTGGAGGGAAGCCGGAGGAGGAGGAGCTTCGAGCGGCCGCGCGTCCGAAAGACGGGGCGTAGCTTCCGAACGCCATGTCCTCGTTGGCTTGGGGCACGCGGGTGCCTCTCCTCCCAACCCCCAATGTTCCCGCTCCGCCGTCTATGGCCACGCTTCTCCTGCCCCCCCCTTCCCGGCTCCCGGCGCCCACGGCAAAATTCGACTCCTCCGTCGTCTCCGTGAAGCGGAAGATGGCAGGGTTCTGGTTCCTTGATTCGGTAAAGCGAGGAGGAGGTGGGGACCGGACTGTGGTACCACTAGTACCAACACCGGAATGGGAAAGGGGGGAATCGCTTTCAGTGGACTCGGGGTGCTGCAGGGGCTGGTTTTGACGGTCTATCTCATGCAACCTGGCCAGGAGCTCCTCTTTCTTACTCCGTTCCTCCTCTGCCACAGCATGCGGACTGGACAGAGGATGCTCTTTCTTACCAGGTTCCTGCTCTGCCACAGCATGCGGACTGGACAGAGGCTGCTCTTTCTTACAAGGTTCCTGCTCTGCCACATGCGGACTGCATAGAGGCTTGCGACCGTGCTTCCCGTTCTCTACATCTTTCCGGTTCAAAGCGTTTCCACCCTCCTCCTTCTCTTTCTGCCGGCCTGTGGGAATCAAACAATTCATGTTTAATGTTTAATAAGAAATCTCTACAACATATTATCAGTCAACAAGACATCTTTCCAAAGAAAGCTCTAAATATCAACCAAACAAACGTTGGGCTTATAAGCAGAGCCACACCTGAACCTCACTGAAGACATACTGTAGTGACATTAACGTTGACCATCTGCTGTACCGACAGGGCAAGTCAGGGCATGACGGACCTGAGCCAAAACATGGTGCTTGTACAAAGCTTACCGTCTCTTAGAGTCCTGGCTTTTGCCTCCAAGGCGTTCAGTTCCCTGTCTAGTGGCCGTTTCTTGTCTTTCTCTGGCTTTCTTTCCTTGCCATTTCCGTCCCATTCCACGTCTTTCCTCCTCTGCTGTTCCCGCTCTAGAGCCTTCCTTTCCTCCATTTCACTCCGTTTTCTGTCCGCCTCGTCAAGTTCCTGAAGAGAGGAATGTAATCGAGAGGGGGCACAAAAAAAAACATCATTTTTGACTTATTTCAGTGACAGAGTGAGATGAATCAATGTAGTTAATTAATTATAAAATAATGAGTCTTTTTTTTTTACTTCGTTTCTATTTCAGTTTTGTCAACTTTTAAGACAAATCATGTTTTAGAAGCATTAAAAATATATAAAAATCAACATACATGGATAGAACATTAATGACAATGAGAGCTTGGACCTGATGTTGGATAGGAAAGTGTGGAGGGCAGCGATCCAGGAATCCCGAGTTGGTGTTGGCTAGACCTCAGTCTCGCGGCAACTAAACTAGTCAAAAAACCTGAGACATTTTCCATACTTTTTCAGTCATGGATCTGGTTTCAACCACTTAATTGTGATGCATTTTATGGCCGCACTAGCGAGTACTATGGAGTATGTATTTCTTTGGGCTCTGCCCCTCTGGTACCACTGGTACCACTCCCAGAGTCCCAGCAACAACATCTCCATGGGATCCTCCGTCATATTCTGACAAAAACGTATTTTAGTGCTTCACAGATATCTCCCTCCAGAACAGTCTTAATTTGGGACTGGCCCAGAATATACGATTCATTGTGGTTCCCGATAATGTGACCCTATTCGAATGAGTTGGTCCCATTTTGGCCCCTATTTCTGGTGTCCTGAAAAAAATCTAGTTATCACTTTCCATGTATTTGAAGTAAGGTGTGCTTCACATATATTTCTTATCCATGTATCTGGTGATATGTTTATCTATACCCATTTCAGCTTCTAATCTCTCCTTTATATACAATGAACCGTTAGGGCACCGTTATGTCCAAGAAGATTTGTTAAAATTCTCTAATTACCTTCCTATCCTCATCAAATAAAAAATGCAGACATCTCTCTCTTCAATTGGAATGGGTTTCAATTGCTTTCTCCCAATCTTTATGTTTTGTTAAAATGTGTCTTTGGTGCAGATATCTGGGAGAAATGAATAAATCTGTATTTGGAAGATCGATATCAGTTTGAATGATTAATTAACACATTGACTCCAATTCACGTTACATGAGTTATGTTGCCATTGTTTAATTCACAGTTTTTGATCACTTTTAAGACATACAAGGTTTTTCTCGGACACTTTAGGTCGGACACGTCAAACGTTTGGATCACGTGATAGGAAAAAAATGCTGAAAAAATGTAGCCTGGAAGTAGAGACGCTTTACCTTGAGCGACAGGTAGCCGTTGGGCGCCTGCTCGCTGTTGGCATCGGGGGGAGGGGTGGGGAAGTCCAGACTGGACATCCTGTCTTCTTCTGTCTGCACTGCCTTGGTGCCGTTCCTGCTGGAGACTACAGACAAACATGCACTTTACATCACTGTTCCTGCTGGAGACTACAGACAAACATGCACTTTACATCACTGTTCATTTCCCAGAACTACTCCCTTCTAGGCCGGGATGTGAATTATCCATTCATGCATTAATATTTAAGTGATATGTTTTGATAAGGTTATCGATTGATTAACGGGTTAGTTGATAAGCAGCGTTTTTTGTAAAGAAAATCTGAGAATCTTAATTTCCCTCAATGTCTTAACATACAAATCTACATTTAGCTGATATACAGAAATGATACAAAAGGCATATTATATTCCTCAATCAAATATTTATTTGACCATTGACGATACAGGGCCAGGCAATGGCGTCTTTGTACGTGCGTTCCTCGGCCACACGCATTACATTACCAGAAAACCACCCAATGATGGAACCGCATCATTCTTTTGGATTCCTTACAATTGGTTATTAACCCATTCTGACCTGAGATCAGATTCATACGAGGTTTCCACTGCGGACACACACTGGTCTGACTAACCCATTCTGACCTGAGATCAGATTCTAAAAAATGTCAGTCGTTCTTCGATTTTTCAAAAATAGCAGACCTACAAGCTCATAGCGCGCTATGAGCTTGTAGATCTGCTATTTTTCAATACCAAAATGTGTTCCCGTTCAGAATGGGTTAACTGTTAACGACTACCGATTAATTTCTTAACGGCGATTCATCGATTAACATCCCTACTCCCTTCAAAACCAGTCATCCCAGGAAATTATGCAGCTTCTGTGACAATATAAACAGCTTATAGTCGGGGATCCAGTCACCGGAAATTTGAGAGGACCTGTGATGTCATGCTATACTTTTTTTTGGTGTTTTTTCTATTAATTTGGTCATTAAGGTCCATAGAATAAGAGGGCTGCTCTGCCGGAAACATCGCGAAAAAAAGTTATGGCCATTTTAGTATAATGAAGCCTTTATTTTTTTGCCCATTTTCGCCTATTGTAAAAAACTAGGTTTCTTTTCTTAAAGTGCTCAGTAGGTTGTGTAGGCTGTCAATAAATGATTCCCAGATACACAGAACACATATGTGAACAACACCAAGTCCAGAAATACACTCACAAAGCCTTTCCAAATGATTTATAGCCATTTTTGGTACCAAAAATTCATCCGTTTTTTGCATTTTTCCCAATACTTTCATCTTTACTTCAATAGTAATCAACTTTGCCATGGGTTATGCCATCAGCCAATGTGTCATTCTTTTCATCAATTTTTATAGTCATTCCACAATTTTTTTAATTAAAATCAACCCTAAATTAAAGGAACTGTGGTGACTTTATTACCCTTATGCTCAAAATTCCCAGAGCCTTTTTTTTTCTTGAAAACACCTGTACCCCCACAAAATAAAAGTGTAACACAACAAATTCAAAACAACACAAGTATTTTTTTATTATAAAATAAACAGATGTGCACAGCTGATTCTTTGTTAGTTGAAATATCACACCTAGTGTGAAGTGAGCTGTGCTATTTATGATAGCAGGAGCACAGCTCAAAAAAGGAAATTAAACATTGTCTGAATAAAATAAAGATTATGTCTAATATCACGAAAATGAAAATGATCAGGAAAATGAAAACAACTAACTAATCAACTCACTCACTGTCACTGTCTTCGAGTGTGAGTTCAACTCGTGAACATCTTTTGGGGTCCCCAGTGCAGAGACAGGCAATGACATACTTGACACCGGCTCTTGCACAGGAACATCCTCTGGCACACTTGCTTTTCTTGCAGTGGCAATATTTGGTGCGCTTGTATTGTGCAGGTTTTGCATCCTTCAGCATCATTGTTGCCACCAGCTTACCATTGACAAGCTCTCTGCCAAAGTTGGTTGCCACAGGGTAGGTTGGCTGAGACATGTGTGCCCTCTTACATACAACCAACTGATGCAGGGCTCTGAGAAGGTGTAATTTGAAGGCATCTTCAGTAGGTGGAAGGCAACGCAGGTCTCCTTTGATGTTGCCAAAAAGATGGGCTCGCAGTGCATCCAAGTTACCACTGAAGTCACTCCTCTCATACAGTGAAGCCATGTATCGTCTAGCCGCTGTCACGACATCTTGTGTAACATCCAGACTTTCCCCAGAGTCACCGTATTGGCACAGAGGCAGAAGGTCTTTCAGGTGATCAACGGCAGCTTTGTAGGCACGTCTTTTTCCTCTTCTGTAAAGATAGCCCACTGTGTCACATCCAGTCAGTATGTAGGTGCTGAGGAGTATGGATGAAAGATCGGAAGCTTCAACATCATACTTCACTGCCAGGGCATCCACAATTGCATGAGCAGGTAGGTAGATATCCATCTTCTTTACCCATAGCTCCTGTAGGCCATCCATGTGTGTGATGTAATATGCACATCATGATCACATCTGTGTCAGTAGCCACAACTACAGCCCGTTCGTGGTGCAGATGTTCTACTGAGTATGCAATGTGGGCAAACATCCTAGTATCTGCCTCCTCATGCTTCTCACAGGACAGTTCTGGAAGCTCAACCTGACAATCTGCTGATAACAGAACAGTGCGACTAGGATCATGGAAAAGTCCACCCAGAATAAGTGTGCATCCAGCAGGAAGTGATTTGTGCTGAGCAGCCCATGCTTCTCCCATATAGTTCAACAGGTTTGCTTTATTCAGTGGATTTTGAACAAAGCCTTTCCATTCAGGTAAGGCAAGACTATGTGGCTTGTACTCCTTCATCTTGCTGGAGACATCATATCGATCACCAACAAAGTGGATGCAGTCACAGTTGTCTGGGATACCACTAAGGGGCTGCTTCAGGTATTTTTCTTGCAGTTCATGGAAGGTGCTGCAACCAAGATGTTGTTGACGCTGGATGAATGCCATGGCATCAACCACCACAACAGGCTTGTCGAATGGTGGCAATCTGTCCACTTCACACCATGAACTGCCAAGGGATGTCTTGATTGCAGCCAAGTAGTCAGCCTTATTCCCTTTTCGCATGGCATAACCTTGGTCAAGGGATGGATCTGGCTCCGTGATCCTAGTCGCACTGTTCTGTTATCAGCAGATTGCCAGGTTGAGCTTCCAGAACTTCCAGAACTGTGAGAAGCATGAGGAGGCAGATACTAGGATGTTTGCCCACATTGCATACTCAGTAGAACATCTGCACCACGAACGGGCTGTAGTTGTGGCTACTGACACAGATGTGATCATGATGTGCATATTACATCACACACATGGATGGCCTACAGGAGCTATGGGTAAAGAAGATGGATATCTACCTACCTGCTCATGCAATTGTGGATGCCCTGGCAGTGAAGTATGATGTTGAAGCTTCCGATCTTTCATCCATACTCCTCAGCACCTACATACTGACTGGATGTGACACAGTGAGCTATCTTTACAGAAGAGGAAAAAGACGTGCCTACAAAGCTGCCGTAGATCACCTGAAAGACCTTCTGCCTCTGTGCCAAAATGGTGACTCTGGGGAAAGTCTGGATGTTACACAAGATGTCGGGACAGCGGCTAGATGATACATGGCTTCACTGTATGAGAGGAGTGACTTCAGTGGTAACTTGGATACACTGCGAGCCCATCTTTTTGGCAACATCAAAGGAGACATGCGTTGCCTTCCACCTACTGAAGATGCCTTCAAATTACACCTTCTCAGAGCCCTGCATCAGTTGGTTGTATGTAAGAGGGCACACATGTCTCAGCCAACCTACCCTGTGGCAACCAACTTTGGCAGAGAGCTTGTCAATGGTAAGCTGGTGGCAACAATGATGCTGAAGGATGCAAAACCTGCACAATACAAGCGCACCAAATATTGCCACTGCAAGAAAAGCAAGTGTGCCAGAGGATGCTCCTGTGCAAGAGCCGGTGTCAAGTATGTCATTGCCTGTCTCTGCACTGGGGACCCCAAAAGATGTTCACGAGTTGAACTCACACTCGAAGACAGTGACAGTGAGTGAGTTGATTAGTTAGTCGTTTTCATTTTCCTGATAATTTTCATTTTCGTGATATTAGACATTATTTTATTCAGACAATGTTTAATTTCCTTTTTTGAGCTGTGCTTCTGGAAGGAGTATAGCTCCAAGCGTCATGGGACGTTTAGCATGTTACGCCAATCAAGATCAAGGATAGCAATTGCATCACTATGATCACAACAGAGACAATATATATTAGTATTCATAAATAGCACAGCTCACTTCACACTAGGTGTGATATTTCAACTAACATAAAGAATCAGCTGTGCACATCTGTTTATTTTATAATAATAAAAAGAATACTTGTGTTGTTTTGAATTTGTTGTGTTACACTTTTATTTTGTGGGGGTACAGTTGTTTTCAAGAAAAAAAGGCTCTGGGAATTTTGAGCATTAGGGTAATAAAGTCACCACAGTTCCTTTAATTTAGGGTTGATTTTAATTAAAAAAAATGTGGAATGACTATAAAGATTGATGAAAAGAATGAGACATTGGCTGATGTCATAACCCATGGCAAAGTTGATTACTATTGAAGTAAAGATGAAAGTATTGGGAAAAATGCAAAAAACGGATGGATTTTTGGTACCAAAAATGTCTATAAATCATTTGGAAAGGCTTTGTGAGTGTATTTCTGGACTTGGTGTTGTTCACATATGTGTTCTGTGTATCTGGGAATCATTTATTGACAGCCTACACAACCTACTGAGCACTTTAAGAAAATAAACCTAGTTTTTTACAATAGGCGAAAATGGGCAAAAAAATAAAGGCTTCATTATACTAAAATGGCCATAACTTTTTTTCGCGATGTTTCCGGCAGAGCAGCCCTCTTATTCTATGGACCTTAATGACCAAATTAATAGAAAAAACACAAAAAAAAAGTATAGCATGACATCACAGGTTCAACCCATTTTCAAGAGCTTTTGGGCCTGTGGATCCCCGACTATTACTCTTCTCCCTTCTGGCTCCAAAACAATGCACTAATGCACTTCCCATTACAATCAGAACTGCAGCCTCACTCCCAACCTTCCGCCGTAGTGTGAAAACCCACCTCTTCAGACTCCATCATGGCCCGTAGCACTTACCCTACCCCCTTAAGGGCAGTCCATACTGTCTCCGACCACCGAACTTTTCGTCGGAAAGCTCCGGTATTGTACAACTACAACATGACGTCACTCGCAACTTCTGAAACGCATTCCTCCGAATTTTTGTTCTGAAAGCTGCACTCCCAGATGTTGTGACTCTCCGAACTCTACTTCGGAGAAAAAATAAAAGTCTGATCTTTCCGAAGAAAAGTTCGGTGGTCGGAGAGAGTATGGACTGCCCTTTAGATAGCACTTTTGATACAGACTTATAGCATGTTATGTTGAGTAGACAGCCCTAGAATTGCACTGTATGTAGTCACAGCACTTTATAGTATATATATGTATAGCATAGTTTATAATGTATAGTTTCGTTATATAGATACTCCACTGTTACGTTCTTAGCTTACACATTTTTGATGATAACTACTTTTTTATGTATGTGATGTATTGCCGTGCATTTTGTTCTTGCTTAATGTAAGTGGCTTTGGATTAAGAGCGTCTGCTAAATGCCTAAATTGTAAATTGTAATTGTAAATTGTAGCTTACGCTTAACCAACAACGATGCACCGCAACAAACCTGTACTTTTGATGTCGCTGTCATTATCCCTTCTAGGGGTGTGTTTCACCATGCGGTTGGCATAAATGTTTCTGGTATCCAGCTCTCTCTCCTTCTCCTGATAGGGACGGAAATTATAGTATTATTATTATTAGAATGAAGAATTAGCCAAATATTTCATCAAGATACTCTTAGCATCAAGTAAAAAAGCAATCACACGACGCTGGTACCAACAGGACCCACCAACGAAAGATCAATGGATGGACATTATTGAGGAACTGTATTCTATGGAAAAACTAACATTCATACTTAGACTACAAGAGGATAAATTCTATAAAAAATGGGAAAAGTGGAATCTCTTCTCTCAGCCTAGCGATATTGCAATAGAATTTCATTGAATGTTTATTGTAATATGAAAAATGCAGCCTTTTTTCTTTTATTTTTTGTCTTTTTTCCTTTTCTTTCCCGTATTGTCTTGTTAGTTGAGTTTTTGTCTGTCTGTTCTTCCTTCAATAAAAATTAAGTGAAAAAAAACCATAATGAAGAATTAGCCAGCCCACATCTAGGAATCTGTGTACGCACAAGGCTGTATGCCAGTGAGTAGGCTACTATCCTTGTGCGTGTGAGTGACATCAAATCAAATCAAACTTTATTTATAAAGCACATTTCAAAACGACCGTCATCGACCAAAGTACTGTACAAGTAAAAAGACATATAGCATAAAAAACAGTACAATCAAATAAGATCAATAAATCAATATCAAGCGGGTACATATGGATATAATAAGACGCTAAGATAAGAGGTGACCAAGTAAAAGGTTGTAAGTAAGTAGCCTTGCCGAGCCATGAGGCCAGGAGCCTATCTCCTGGGTCTGTAGCGTGAGGCGTCTATTCTTGATGTACAAGTACACCCCCTGGACATGACGCTAGTATGTCACAGGGACTTACACCCCCAATCCAACCCTTGATTGCCGAGTGTCAAGCAGGGAGGCACTGGGTCGTTGGTATGACCCGGCCGGGGATTGAACCCCGACCTCCTAGTCTCAGGACGGACACTCTAACCACAAGGCCACTGAGCTGGTAATTGGAATTAAACCAGGCTGTGCTTAAAAGCCAGGTGGAAATGTGTGTGTGTGTGTGTGTGTGTGTGTGTGTACCTTGAGTTTGTTGCCCAGTCGAGAAAGGTCTCCCTCGAGATCCATGATGGCGTTCTGAGCGTTGACGTACTTCCTTTTCTCTGCAGCGAGCTGCCGCTGGTAACTACTGGTGCTGAGCTCCATGCTGCGCTCCAGCTCCTACACACACACACACACACACACACACAGACACAGAAACAGACACAGACACAGACACAGACACAGACACACACACAGACACACACACACACACACAGACACACACACACACAGACACAGACACAGACACAGACACAGACACACACACACACACACACACACACACACACACACACACACACACACACACACACACACACACACACACACAGACACAGACACAGACACAGACCCACACACGTCAGTCATCTACAACATCAGTACTGTGACGTCCGTCATCCATATTTGGGCAAGGTTTAAGCGCCGCACACGCACGCACGCACGCACGCACGCACGCACGCACGCACGCACGCACGCACCCACACAGGCCCATTTCTAGATGGAACACCTCGCCTCCTACAAAGCCATGGCATTAAAAAGGCTGTCTAAAAACACATATTGCATCAATGTTGGTGCAACTGAGATTTCACATGCATAGATTTTCAACCATGACTCATGAATGAATTGAATAGATAGGACCCGAAATGGAACCAAAACCGCGAGGACCAAGTGCTTGACTGTACGCTAGTTGCGGTTTGCATTTCTGTTGAATAAAGCATTCAGTCAATCAAAAACCAATCCTATTATAGCACAGGCCATGCTGTGGTAGTAACCTGACTCCGCCAGACTGAAGAAGCTTGCTTCACACTCGTTTCACAAACAAACTACTTCCATCTGGGACCCCTGTAGCCCAATCGCTGAAGAAGAGGGGCCCTTATTTTTTTCAAGCTACTTGGCAGGTGATTGGCAGATCCCGCCCGTAGCTGCCGCTGATTGGTCCAAACAGGCCTCATTACTGCGTCAGCGAATCCAGATGGAATGGCTGTGCTATGAACTTGTGACTCAATACCGCCCCCACCTGGCGGAGTCAGGTTAACACTTTTAGACCTGAGGCTGGTTCTAAAAAAGTTTTCTGTGTCAGTGGTGTATAAATCTCACTCATGACAACTTAAGGACCCCCAACAATTATATGTAATTGGCCGTGGACCTCAATCTCAAAAAACAATATATATTCAAAGATTTGCGCCACATTTTCACGATTTTTTCAAAAATAGCAGCTCTGCAAGCTTGAGCTTGAGCTTGTAGATCTGCTATTTTTCAATCGCTAAAGTATAGAGCACCGACGTCAATATCGGTAGAGGGCGCAAATCCACGGGTTCATGTTTTTATTTGCATTGTAATCCCCACAGGGGGGATTTTAGATCGCCTCATATAATAACTGTGTTTGGAAAATAAACAAATCATCCAGGCCGTTTAACTCATGGATATGAAGAATCAACTGACTGAGAGGAAATGCTATATTTGTTTCTGCTACTGAATTAGTTACATTTTCGCTAGAAACAGATATGAGTGACTGACTGTCATAAACGATACAGAGATAACGCAGAGACAGCTTGTTTATTTTTGGACCACAACGATTTTAAGATGACCCCATGTTATTCTCCATAGAGAAATTACTTCCGTGAGCCAGGGGAATCGAAGGGATGAGCGAGTGATGTCAGGACTTCGGTGCTCTATAACATAATACCGGTACTTAAAACACCAAAAGGGGGTTCCCGTTGTTGCATTGTTATTAATGCTGTAGATCAGGGGTCTGCAACCTTTTCGAAGTGCTGTGTCTTGATAGTCGCTGTGCCAGAACGACATTACGTTTAATTATGACACCACATCTAAATTATATATTTCCATGAATTTATTATTCTGTCTCCCCAGTCAGTTCAATGAATGTGAGTTTGAATGAATGTAGAATTATGTGCAGGATGTAATTTGCATACAGATGTGAGATTGTGAGTGGACTTAATTAAACTGTAAACTTTTTTTATATACATTTAAATTTAAAAGAAGAATCATCTCTCTCACACTTGTGCTAGTGCCAGCGATCACCCTCTGCTGTGCCAATGTTGGCACCCGTGCCTAAGGTTGCCTACCCCTGCTGTAGATCGAAGGCCGTTGTTCTCACCTTTATCCTGCGTTCTCCCTCCAGGTTCCGCGTCTTCTGTTCCTCCAGCTGGCGGCTCAGCTCCTCGCGGGGTCCCAGCTCCCGCTGCTCGGCCAGCTTCTTCAGCCTGGCGCCGGCCGCCTGGCTCCTCTGCAGCCGCTCGTCGCTGGCCTTCAGCTGCCGCTCCGCCGCCCGCTCGCGCTCCTGCGCCCGCCGCAGCCGCTCGCGCAGCGCGTGCGTCTCGTTGTTGTGGCGCGACAGCAGCTGGGTGATCTCGCTCTCCGTGTCGTCGTAGCGATGCAGGGCCTTCTCCTGACGCACGTGGAGCTGGAGGAGCAGTGTCGGGAAGAGAGGAGGAGGTTTTAAATAATAATAATAAACTTTATTTATAGAACACCTTTCATACATAAATGTAGCTCAAAGTGCTTCACAGGGCAGAACATAAAAAATAGCAATAAAACACAAGCAAATAGTTTGTGTTGAGCCGAGTCTTGAGCTGAGATAAAAGAAAAATGTCAACAGAGGGTGCTTCCAGGCATGGAATAAATGTATAATTATTGAACTGATACAGAGAGGGAAATAAATCTTCCAAGTCCTGTACCCTTATAAGGTGTTTTTTAGAGCATTTTGTTAGGATAAACTCTTATTTGCATGTGTTTATGTCCATCCTCGGCAGCTCACAATTTTGCTCACATGAGGCTGCGTGAATTGTTTATCAAAGCATTTACTAAGCACGTACATACGAACTGAACTAATGATAAAACTATACATATTATTACTGACAGTATAAAGAGACATGAAACTGGGGACATGACATGGATGGACAGAGGGACATGACATGGATGGACAGACAGATCTTCAAGGTCTTCTGTGGTTTTATTTCTTTATTGCACAGCTGCTCCCTTTGTCAACTTGTAGTCTTTTGTATTGTTCTTAAGTGAACTTTTAAGGCTCATACATAGTCTGGATTTTCGGTGGTGAGGTGTCCACCGAACTACAACATGACGTCACTGAGCCGCGGTGAAGAGCAAACCACCGCCACCGCTCCAGCCCTTCTCTCTGTTTTTACTCACCACCGCTCAACGTTATTTCGCGGTGGTCAGCTCACCACCGAAAATCCAGACTATGAATAGGCCTTTAATCTGCTTTTAATCATGCAGGAAAGGATTCCAAATAAAACAGCTGGCTTCTCCTTTCCTTGCATTTCATTTTTGTTCATTGATATGCATGTATTGTCTATTTTGTTTACTATGTGCTAAATAAATACACCTAAATTATAAACCTAAACTTAAGCCGGAATCGAACTCAGCTATAATGAATGATGCACATGGTGCCCCTTTCATGCAGGAGAGGTCTTTAACAGTGATTCCACCAAAGCTCATAGCTACACAGCAACGTTCTGAGGGTTCATAGAACTCTGAAAGTGCAAAGAAGGGACCCTATATACCTGTTTCAGGATGCGGTTTTCCTTCTGTAGCTCCTCGGTGCGCAGCCCCAGCTCAGTGAAGGCGTTTCGCAGCTCGTTGATCTTCAGCAGGCGGGCAGACAGCAGGCGCTTGGTGACCAGGTCCAGGTCTTTGGAGGGCGCCGTGGAGTCTTTGCTCTGAGAGCGCACGCCCAACCGATGCTGCTGGGAGTGGGTCACTCCGCCCGGACGCTGGAGGCGAGGCACACCCCGACGTACCACAGCAGTCCCTGCAACAGAGCACATTAATATAATATATATAATATAATTATTTTATTTTTATTTCTTTTGGGAGGGGGGGTAATTCAAATCAAATCAAATCAAGCTTTATTTATATAGCACATTTTAAAACAATCGAGATTGATCAAACTGTGCTTTACAACACAATAAAATCTAGAAATAATGATGCATAAAATTATGCAATTATGCATGTGCACCCACATGGCACCAAGACATGAAACTGTTCAACTGACAACAACAACAAAAATCTGAAATGATCAAAATCCATAGAAAAAAAAGAGATGAGTCTTAAGAAGAGACTTGAACAGTTCAATGGACTGTACACTTTTGATATAAAAAGGGAGGCTATTCCAGAGCATGGGTGCTGCGATAGTTAAGGCACGATCACCTCTAGATGTTAAATTAGTCAAAAGCAGCTGGCCGGCAGACCTCAAAGGTCTGACTGGAGTATAATCCTCCAAGGTCAGATATTAAAAGTATGAGTAACGAATAATGCATGACAAACTGGGGGGGGGGGTCCTTGAAATTAAATGGGTTGAGAAGCTCTGCTCGAACCGTACAAACCTTCTCTTATGGGTGTCCCTGGCATATCTTTTCAAATGGGGGTCCGTGGGCATGATAAGTGTCAATCTGGGGGTCCTTGACATGAAAACGTTTGGGAACCACTGCTGTAAGTAAGTTATGGGTTGACTCATTTTTCCCAGATGCCTTGCCACAATACTGGAAATGAGTGCCATGCTGCCATCTACTGGAAAGTCAACTAACTTTCAGAAACAAAACGTTTGACTGATGGACACAATGGTATAATAATTGTTATATTTCATTAATTGATTGTGATTGATTGATCGTGTGTGTCTGCATTCCCCCACCTTTCTTGTAGCCGGGGCTGTTAGATGTCTTCTTGGCCTGCCCTCCTCTGGGCGGAGATGGGGACGGCGTCCTGGACCGAGAGTACGGTGAAAGTGAGCGCTCAGAGAGAGACTCGTTCTCATACTTATCCGAATAAAACGATCTACTGCTCCTCCGTCGCTCTTCATCGTCCGACGTCCTATCCCGGTCTGGGTCTGGGTCCCAGATGCGGGTTTTGGACCGGTCCAGAGCAGAGCTCTCCTTCTCGTCTCGGGTTTTGGACCGGTCCAGAGCAGAGCTCTCCTTCTCGTCGGCGTCCCGGTTCTTGTCCCGGTGGCTGCTGCTGCGTTTTGGACTTTGGAACGACGACGTTTGGGAACGTTTCCCTGGTGTGGTCCGTGCGGAATAGGACTGACGACTTTGTTCGGCGTCCCGGTTGTCTCCGTAGGAATGGGCGCTGTTTTCTGATTCCATGACTTTTTCCATGGCTTGTTCTGGAAACACATTATGTTTGGGAAAGAGGAAAATGAACACTCACAAGGTCGCAAATATACATTTTAAAATGAATACGTCTCAAACAACAGATACTATTTTGCATTACAATAACAAGGGCATGTTACCCACTAAGAATGAACTGGATATTAAATGTTCCAACGGCGACTTAAGTAAGTGGTTGAATGAAGTGCCTGGTGCTGGGAGTCTGGTGCAACGCACAGGTCCTGGGCCTGGTGAGAGCAGGAGCTCAGTGGACCTGGTGAGACGTAGGAGGGGCCCGGAGTGGACAGAAGTCAACCCACAGAGCCTAGGCCCTAACCCTTCCACGCGCCAGAATCTGGTTCTCCCAGTCCTGGCAGAGTAGTTCCGGAGCAACGGATTGTGTGGCCCTGGTCTTTCCCTAATGGGACTGATCGAGGGTAGCTACTGGGACGTAAGTCGGGACTTGATCACCCCGGCTGGGTCACCTGAGTGAGGGGTGTTATGTTGCCAGACCAAAAACCCCGATGACCTTGGGATACATCACTGAGGATACGTCCCAGGTCCATCCATGCAATGTTTTTTAGTTATAGTTCTACTGTATGAATATATTACAATTTACACCAGATCTCTGTGACCTTCACTGGCTCCCGGTCAAACAAAGAATCAATTTCAAAACACTCCTGACCACCTACAAAGCACTAAACAACCTGGCTCCCCCATACCTATACCTCTGTGACCTCCTCAAACATCATGTGCCCTCCCGCTCCCTCAGGTCTGGTGACGCTAACATCCTTGACGTCCCCAAGACCAAACTCCGCACATGGGGCGACAGAGCTTTTGCTGCCCCAATCCTGTGGAATGCCCTCCCTAAAACACTCAGAGATGCCCTCACCCTCCAAACCTTCAAAACCGCCCTCAAAACACACCTCTTCAACATTGCTTTGCCCAGCTAACTCTTTTCACTGTTTTTAATGTTTTAATAGCTTATTAGCTTAGTGTTTATTCATTTTTCCTAATAAAGCTTTTTATTTTGTTGTTACCTCTGCCCCCCCATGTAAAATGTCTTTGGGTACTCAGAAAAGCGCTATATAAATTTGAGATATTATTATCATCTGTTCTGGACCAAGACGAGTAGTTATTTCAGAATTCCGCCAAAACTGTAATAAGAAAACAAACCAAAAAACATTTTCTCCAAAGCACTTTACATTACAATGTACATTAACCCATCCACACACCGATGGCAGAGGCGAGGCACCAACCTGCTCATCGGGAGCAGTTGTTAGGGCCCGGGGCTTCAGTGTCTTGCTCAAGGACACTTTGCCAGGAAGAGCCGGGAATAGAACCTGGAACCTTCAGGATTCCAAGACTACCTCTTTCTTGAGCCACTGCCACCCTTTGAAGAAGCTGGGCCGACTGGCTCGCTTGAAGAAGCTGGGCCAACTGGCTCGCTTGAAGAAGCTGGGTCAACTGGCTCGCTTGCCATTATAAGTGTGTATATAAGTGTGCGTCTCTTGGTCACTAAGCGACTGAACATGAGAAGCGGAACTTTCCATGAGGGCGAATGATGTGTTATTATAACACTGCTCCTCTCTGCTGCCACTGATTGCACTCATATGACTTATTGAGAGGCCAGATCAATGAGATCATTTGTTGCTAAGCACACAGGGCGCGCACAGACTACACTTGACATTTAATAAATTCAAGGCTAAGTACTCCATCTCTGCTGCTAAGGACACCCTGGCCTTTCATTTATCTTTGACAACAATACAATCACAACTTGAATAATAAGGCACTGGCTCAAAATTAAGCTTTGGTAAAAAAAAAAAAATGTTGACTGCATGAATAGACTTGCTCCACTTGGTTTATAGGTTCTGGCCTGGATAACAACGTCTATAATGCCCAAATAATCACGTCAAAATAATATATGCCCAAATCTCCTAGTATTCATCATCATGCAAAAGCTTAAACCAGCTTGGATTATTATTTAAACTGGGATTTTGGGGGTTTTATGAGCAGCATGTTGTGTTGTTGCGGTGACTTCAGTGACAGATGGGATTAAACACAACAGGGCCGCCTTCTGCTGCTGACAAATTGACAACAGCCATGTAGGCACGAATTGCTGGACGTCAATAAGTCAACAGCAACACAATCCGTCTCCGTGTTATTATAGTAGCAGATCTCCAAAGTTAACTTAACAGTGAATCGAAATACAGCTGATTGAGTTTGAAACTACTACATTCAAATAACAGCTTTTCGACAGGAACAACTAACGTGTTATTATTAGTAGCTAATAAACGTAAGCTGAACCTATAGCTGGGCAGCTGCTATCATGCTATCATCAACAGGTGGAAATGTGTTTATATGTTCGCCAGCACCAACCTTCGACTGTTCCCCCTCGCAGTCCTCTTCGTTTGTTAAACTAGTAAATAAGCAAGCATGTTGGCTGAACCAGCCGTCGTCAAAACAGCTTGTTCAAAAACAAGCTAGCATAGCCAGCTAAAATTAGCAAACTAGCTAACCTTTAACGTTATTCGCCCACAGGAGCCCTCCCTTTACTTAATTCATTCAGCGACTGAATCGTGACCATGTTGTTTTTTTTTTAGAATATGTGGTATTTTTCGATCCTGTAATTATCCGATAAAAGAGTAGCCACTAGTGTCCAGTAAGGCACGCCTATCCTATCCTATCCTACCCGTCAGTGTGCTGCTGCTGCCTGGCTATCACTGACGCTGCTCCGCCTCCATGGCAACCGTCCGCTAGCTGCACTTTGTTGGCACCACCAGGGGAGGCGCTGTTACATCACTGTTCCATAAATAGAAATAACACAAGGAATAATAATAATAATAATAATAATAATAATAATAATAATAATAATAATAATAATAATGAGAATAATAATAATACTACATACAATTTATATAGCGCTTTTCAAGGTACCAAAGTCGCTTTACAGAACAAAATAACCGTTTTATTAGAAAAATAAACTAGTTAAAAAAGTGAAAAGGTTAAATATATATTTATATTCTTTATAAAACACACAAAAAGATAAAAAAAAAAACAACACACAAATTTTGTCAAAAAAGAACTACATTTCCCATCATCCCTCTGATCCACCACTACTACTTGAGGCTACTAGTGAAGTGCAGCTAGTGATCATGACGACAGACTCGACAGTGAGAGCAGAGGAGCGTAAATAAAGATCAGTAGACTGTAGTACACTGACTAGACGGCAGAAACGCGCTGAGCTCCCCGTTTATCATGGCACAGTAATATTGACTTGTATGTTAGAGACGCGCACCGCATCGCACCGCACCTCACCTCACCCCACGCACCGCCGGCTGAATGACAGTGAAAGGGAATACACGCATATCGTGTTTGGAGCTCATGTTTCACTAGAACGAATCAGTGAAAAGAGTTTGTTTGTTGCGTGGGTGGTGGCGGCGTTGATTTAGGATTAAAATGGTCATCAAGGTTTACATCACCTCTTCCTCTGGCTCTGTGGCGGTGAGTATTCAACTAGCGATAATATATCTTCGTTTGCGATTTATTTTGAGTTATATAATATGGCAATATGTGAAACCAGGACATCGTCACTAAAAACAAATCTTGTTTATGGAACAAACGGAGGAGTGGACGTGCAGAGATGCGCGCAGAGATAAACAACTCACTGTGCGATGACACTAGATCTCATTCAATGTATAGCCTAGTAGTACTATAGTACTACTACTACTAGTAGACACATTAAAATATAGCCATTACTTGAATCACGTGTGTTGGTAAATGTTTGTCAACCCCGCTTTTGAGATAGTGAGAGATAAGGCCAGACCGCTGACCGCCGCACCAATGTAACTATAGTCGCAACTCCTTGCAACAAAACAGTTTTAAGGCCAGTCCACAACAATGCAACTCCTTGCAAACTGCCATTGGGGGATAATGGTTGGCATACTTGTAATACCTGTAGTTGGCATGTTGCTGCAGGAGGAGACTGGAGTTGCATTGGTGTACTAAATTATGTGGACTGGGTCTGGCTTTAAGAGATGCAAGCAGCAACTTGCATTATAACATTCATTTAATGAATCCATGCATAATGCATTTATCAATTATGATGACCAATAATATGAGGTTACACCTAGTCAAGATGTCAGGCATTGCTCTTTAATAGACAGGTTTTTACTGCTTTACAGGCAGTGCAAAGTGCATCTTTTACGCACAAACAAATTATTATTTGCCGTTTTGCTCTTTGTATATTGCCTAGAGGGGTATACTATATACATCTAAAAGAAACAACTACATTGCTGATTTAGTACATAGATCATCTATGTACTAAATCAGCAATTTAGTTTAGTTTCGTCAACACATGCACACAATCTCACATGCACACGATTCTGACACGAACACATCACATGCCTGGCTAAAGTGTTATCTATTTTCAATCAAAAGTGTTCCGTATTCCTGGTTGGACATTCTCCAACCATGCTCTTATCTTCAGCCCATAATAACTGGACACTCAGAAGGAATTCTTAAAGCCTTAGGTAATGGCACAAATGAGTAATATATTTAGTTAATCATGCTCACTTGTCTCCGGAGTGGGGCAACATAATCTTTTATGGTTTACAAAGGAGTTATTTTTAATCCTATGACACACACATACACCTCACACTGTACACACTCGGGGAGGCAGTCCGGGAAAGGGGTCAACTCCGTGTTAGTGATGGTTAGCTCATGTGAAAATTCAATTTTCAGCTCTGTTGCATTGAATTAGAGATGAAATTGCATTAAAGAGGAGATATGAGAGATGACAGGCATTCCTCATTTGATTTAAAACCTGCAAAGTGGATGTGTGTGTGTGTGTGTGTGTGTGGTCGTGGCTGGGGATTGGCAGGGGTGTCTCTCTGGCTAACATAGGAAGAGAACAACAAAGTGAACGAGGCAGAGATAAAAAGACGCGCGTGAAGAGAGAGAGAACAACTAATCAAACGAAATGCGGCACCACAGTTCCCAGATTAATGAGAGCAGATTAGTGGGGAAGAAATCATCCGTCCGCATGAATGCAGTGCATTGTCATCCCCTCCACTACGCGCCACAAAAACACTTTCAATGTTTATCCCGGGGAGTGTGTGGAAGTGGATCTGCCAGAGTGCCAGTGCTTAAATTACTATAATTCTCACAATCTGTATTACTACTATACTGTATATTCACGACCGTCCTAGGGTAAATGCCATGCACGTTTCTCTGATTTTGTTATTGTTGAGATCTGGCTGTCGACTGATTTAGACTGTTCTCTAGCAGCAGTAGACTGCAGGGACGTGCAGAGAGAGTGTTAGAGGGGCAGGGGCTGAAATCCCGTAAGAGGGCACTTAATTTGGACAAAACTAGCAGATCTACAAGCTCACAACGTGTCGCACTGCGATGCATTGAGAGCTTGTATAGATCAGCTATTTTCGGGGCGCAGCCCAGCACTCTTTCAGCTAGTGGAGATGCGGTGTGTAAGGACATGGATTTCTAAACAAATGTGTTCAACGCAAAATACTGTGTTCAAGTTCAGGAGACTTCGGAGAAAAGCAATTCTCCTGAATGCTGCCTTCCGGGCATGGCATGGAAAGAAGAGGCATTTTGCATTTGTTTCACCGTGTAGTACTTGCTGCATTCATTTCATGGTCTGGAGAGGGGCTGTCTCTCAGTTGTTTTAAAGGGCAGGGGCTGATGTCTACTGTATGTGTGCACGTCTCTGAGTAGACTGATTAGTGGCTCCGTCTGGGAGAACTGCTGATTGTACAGTACTACAGGTGTCTGTGTGAATGAGCCTTATGCTGCGTTGACAGTGTGCCTGTACACCCTGTCTGTGTGACTGAGCCTTATGCTGTTCTGACAGTGTGCCTGTTACTGTACACCCTGTCTGTGTGACTGAGCCTTATGCTGTTCTGACAGTGTGCCTGTTACTGTACACCCTGATGAAGGAGCCTTATGCTGTTCTGACAGTGTGCCTGTTACTGTACACCCTGATGAAGGAGCCTTATGCTGCGTTGACAGTGTGCCTGTTACTGTACACCCTGATGAAGGAGCCTTATGCTGTTCTGACAGTGTGCCTGTACACCCTGACGAAGGCAGATGCCCAATATGTTGGTGATACTACTAACCTAGTCCAAATTCCAATAGATATTTTGTAGTGTAATCAGGATGGGACAGGCGTTTTCTACCTATACAGGTGTATAGCTAGCTAGCTGTTCCTCTTGTGATGAATGCTTTGGGGAATTGAAAAAAAAGCATGCATATATATTTAGAATAATGTCTGGAAATAGATAAGAACTCAGTGCAGACTATGTAGAGATGTAGACATCAGATATAACCATACAGTCACAAACTTCTCTATTTCAACTCTGTGCACACACACACACACACACACACACACACACACACACACACACACCAACATGGCAGTATTGTCATTGTGGTTCAGTGCTGTTTGTGAAGGATTTACAGAGCTTTAACCCTACTTAATCCAATCCATGCATCAGAATATCACTGTAATCAAAGTGTATGCATTCCTAATGACGTACTGTCTATGTATTCACGCTAATCTGAATGCATCCTTCTCTTGTCTTGACATAAAATCACCCTCACTGACCTTTCATTATTTACACACACACACACACACACACACACACACACACACACACACACACACACACACACACACACGTCTGTTCAGCTTGGAGTTTGATTTGGAGAATTACAGTACATTTCAAGCACAACTCAATACAATGACTGTTAACTGTTGGACGACACCATAAAGCAGTACACTTGTTTACAATAGGGTCCACCATGTTCAATTCATCATAAAAAGTACAGTACAGAGGTACAGTTAGATGCTGGTTGTGTTGTCTCAAGCAATATTGTTGGAAAGTTTTTAACTTCTCACCTGAACAAAA
Organism: Protomyctophum bolini; assembly: GCF_963924005.1. Taxonomy (NCBI): domain Eukaryota; kingdom Metazoa; phylum Chordata; class Actinopteri; order Myctophiformes; family Myctophidae; genus Protomyctophum; species Protomyctophum bolini. The sequence goes on along the minus strand of NC_137880.1, from coordinate 36,241,570 downwards.
TGCCTTTATCCATATAAAAATGGACTCCTATACAGTATACCCTTGCAGATTGTTATTGTTATTGTGTCTGTCAACTGCTGCTTCATGGCCATATACTGATAGTGATAAGCTATTACAAAAGACACAACACTGTAGATGTCTGGCATGCTGTTATTGTATTGTTTGTTTGGGAGTTTGAGTGTACTAGACTCTAAACTTAATCCTCAGTCCTTTGTGTTTAGGGCAGAACAATAGCCTCATTGTAGGCAGCACCATCCTTAAAACAAAACACACACAAGGTCATACCCACCACACACAGACAACAATTTTATTCATATACAGTAGAGGAGTCTTTTTGATAGGATATCCTCAATTTAGTTAAATGTAGTGAATGGCAAAGCAGAGGAATTGGTAGAAATTGTGTCACCATAAATGGAATGTATTAATAATAATCACTGCGAAAGCTGCCACACATACATACAAATATAATGATTTAACGCACACTAGTGGAATCCACAAATTATTATTATAGGATGGGATATTTCTCACAATGCTTAAATTGTGAGATGGATTTCTTCCAGAGAAGAAAGGGGATGATCTACCAACTATGCTCCATCGGCCTCAACACGGTCACTGGCTTCAGTTCAGTAGAGCACATGCAGGAAGTTTCACTTGTGTGTACTGTACTGTACTGTACTGTACTGTACGTGTGAGGGGATCTTTTAATAACCCATGAGAAGCGTGGGAGTTTTCCATCTTCTTTCCTGACTTCACCATATGAGAATGTCTTAATTTCTCAAACTCACAAACACAAGTCCAAACAGTTTCCCCTGCACACATGATTTATGTGTACAGTTGTGTCATCCCATCTTGAAGAACACTGTTGAGCATGTATAACTTTAATCCATTTTGGGCGTTAGCATTATGTTATGCTTTAGCTATTGAAAAATAGCAGATCTACAAGCTGTAGATGTTGTAGGTCTGCTATTTTTGAAAAATCGAAGAACCACTGACATAGAAACATCGCTTTTTCAGACAACTGTCATTTTCAAACAGGCATTTTTAGAATCTGATCTCGGGTCAAAATGGGTTAAGGAAGGATGGTTTACAAAGCCCAAATAAAATCTTGGTTATTTCAACTCAAGCCAAAAATCAGCGTCCCCTTGAAGTTATTTTAGTATTTTAAGTCTCAGGCCAGGACCTTTTTAAGTGAGTTAGCAATGCCCATCATACCATGTGCAGAAACTGTATGTACAGTACAATACAGAGCAAAATATAAATCAAACAAATCAAAATAAATATAGAAAGTCTTACATGAATATACATATCATATTGATAACTGTCGAACTGGTCCAATGCAGTACAGATAAATACATGACAATAAATAATGGCGTTTCGAAAAGAAGACATCACGCACGACTCCAACTTGTCTCAATCTCATAGAACATTTTACCGGGTGCACGGTCAGGAATCACTTTAGAAGAAGGAGAATGCCAGCACTCACAGAGTGAGTAATGGTGATAATATACAACACTGACGAAGGCCGTTAGCCGAAAGGCGTTTGTTGTGTTGCTGCTTGTGCAGCATAGCATATCCATCCTATTTAAAGATGAAACAATAAAGTGCCTATTCCTGGTATTCTCCTTCTTCTAAAGAAATAATGACAGCATTGAAAAGCATCTTGGATGTATTGTATGTGCCACTCCTGTAATCTAGTCATTTGTATTGATTCTAAAACTAGATTAAAGAAATGGGGAAAAGGATGCCTTCAAACCCAACGGTCCCCCGATAATCAATTAATGCCCCACATTACAGTCTGGAGACAGTTAGACAATGCAGTCAATAATGTGCACTGTGTGTACGTGACGTGCCTTTGCACAACAGTATGTGCAGCATTGTGAGCCCATGTGTCGGCTTACTGTCTGTCATTACAGGAGTGTATTAACATCTGACTCCATGGCAAAGACTAGTATACAGTAGGATGTCACATACAGATGAGCAAACTGCATGGAAAATCTGCAGTGTTCATTTAGCCATGTCACTCAGTATTGAGAACAGGGTGAGAGGGAATAGGTCGTCGGGGCTGAACGAACTAAAGGATTTTGTTGAGTTAATGATATCTTAAAGCAGTGGTTCTTCATTAAAGTGGGGTCTGGGGACCCCCAGAGGTCATTGAAGGGTCCCCCGCAAAATGAGTTCATATAGAGCGCCGAAGTTAATCCGCTCATCCCCTGGTTCTGCCTGGCCCACGGAAGTAATTTGTTCTATGGAGAATAACATCATGGGGTCATATTAAAATCGTTTCATATCAGCATTGTGGTCCAAAAATAAACAAGCTGACTCTGCGTTATTGTCAGAGAGGTGTCTCTGTATCGTTTGCGACAGTCAGTCACTCATATATGATACAGTCTGTTTCTAGCGAAAATGTAACTAATTCAGTAGCAGTATAACAATAGCGTTTTCTCTCAGTAAGTTGATTCCTCATATCCATATGAGTGAAACGGCCGGGATGTTTATTTTTCAAACAGTTATTATATGAGGAGATCTAAAATCCCCCTATGGGGATTACAACGCAAATAAAAAGTACATGAACCTGTGGATTTGCGCCCTCTACCGATATTGACGTCAGACTTCGGTGCTCAAAATTAGTTTGACCACTTAATTTAACCATAATATTTAACCTCACAAATCTTGTTTGGGAGTCTCGGGTACAGAATATTTTCGATGGAAAAAGTTTGAGAACCTGACTGTCAAAGTATGTATAGCCTCAGGCCAGCCTTGTTTTGAAAATGTATTCATGAATTAACTCCATTTTCCATCCCTTCCTTTTCACCACATTCTCTCCTCCACCCTCATCAACCTCCACTTATCCTCCATATTATATGACTCAATGTTCTGCTCTGTCTCTACACCCTTTTTAGGTGAAGAAGCATCAGCAGGATGTCGTGGGCTTCCTGGAGTCCAATCGTATTTGCTTCCAGGAAGTAGACATCACCATGATGGAGGAGCAGCGGCTCTGGATGAACCAGAACGTCCCCGAGAACAAGCAGCCAGCCAAGGGCAACCCGCTGCCACCGCAGATCTTCAACGAGGAAAGCTACTGTGGGGTAGGACTATGAACTGACTGAGTCTATATTATTTACCAACAAAGCCCTCTATTCTTACTTAACCTCACCTCACCAGGCTTTCCACCTCGGAGGAAAGCCTGGTCTCTGTTCCAAAAGTGCCGTGTGAACCGGTCTGGAACGGATGATATTGTTAAGTCATGTTGTAGTATTGTCTTGTAGTCATCAGGCAGGAACAATCAAACGGAACTTCCTTTTCCCTCAAACCGGAAGAATAACAATAAAAGCTCTCGTAGCCTCTAGCCTTTATTGAGAAAAATCGGTTTGAGGGAAAAGGAAGTTCCGTAAGATTGAGGACTACAAAACATTGACTACAACATGACGTAGCGATATCATCCGCTCCCGACGGGTTCTTAAACCCGAAATGGAATGGTGGCCAGGCTAATTCTTACTAAAACGGATAACTGTGCTCTTGGACTTCGTCTAAACCAAATACTTTTGCCAAACGTGTCGTAATGCGATCCCTTATCTTTGGTGGTTAAAATTTTCCAACCTGGAGTCTATTTTTGGGCATGAGACTTACTATCGTTTAGGAATATTTGTTTTTGTTTGTGTTTTCATTTTATTTTAGCTCGTGTTTCAGTTTTAGTTATTTTTACGATAGTAACTAAAAACTATTTTACATGCAACTACACACATGAGGAGAGCATGTGTCATAGAGCCACGCTCTACTCAAAATAATAAATACCATTCAGTAGTGGCGCCTTGGTTCTAAATTACATTCAGATTGTTAGGACAAGGCCAAAGATAAATAACACCCAATGTTTCTCACAAGACGGCTCCTTTTACATCCTAGTACACCAGAATATTAAAAGACAGTATGGCCTTAGCTAACAGTGGTGGATATAGGTATTTCTTTATCCACACTTTATTGAAATCCTTGAACGTTGTTTGGGGACAGTTTTGAACTTTTCTAAGCATTTTGTACATTTTAATATTTAAAGATGCATTATGGGTCAGTTTATTTTTCGTTCTATTTTATCATTCATGGCTAATGCCAAGCAAAATATAAAGGACAAACAATTAGCCGCATAGTGGTACAGTAGCAGACGATTGTGCAAATTAATATTAACGTGGATCAGTGAGCACTTTGTGAAACGGTAAAACCATTTGATGTCCTGCTGAGTTTGCATGTTGCCGTGTGTAATCCTGTCGTAATCCAGTCACTGGATGGGACAGATTATGTGCCCTGGTTTGCTCTCGGTCTTCCCAGTACAGTAGTAGTAATCCAGCAGTAGCTACTCGCTGATGACACCAGAATGATCCGACCATTGGCTGATGGAAGGGCCTGTACTGTACCTCAGCAGGGCACATTTAGTTGATGTTGTTTATAACCCATTTTACAGACTTGTATAGCGGGTTATGTAACCTCATGTTGTGGCGTTTCCCTTCAGGACTATGAGGATTTCTTTCAATCGAAGGAGGACAACGCTGTGTTTGCCTTCCTGAGGCTCAGTCCCCAACCCTCAGTGACAGTAAGCAAAAAAGTATACACTTTCACATGTACGCATGTATACATGCACGCACGCTCACTACTGGCTGGGCAAATCAGGAAGCCAGTCAATTTGTTTGATTGTCTTATGCTTAGAGTATGTATGAATAGAGACGGCACCCGAGTTCTCCTAACATCCACTTGCATTAAGTTTCTCTAAAGCGCATGAGGCGATTTCACTCCTCTTTCCGGGTAGGAACAGAGTGCATTCTGGGATGGATTTGCCCCAAGCACATGTACGCGCTGGTCCGTTGACTATCATTGCACGCGTTCACGTGCGTTCACGTATGAAACATCGTGAACGTCACGTGCACAATGATAGTCAACGGACCAGCGCGTTCATGTGTTTGGGCCCACGCTGCAATACCTTCATTCGGCCACTATGTCCATTTCGCCTCAGGGTTTCCTCTGGGTGCCGTCTCTATTCATATATACTCTAAGGTCTTATGTCCCTCTTAAGCCACCCACTGTCCTCCTCCATCTTTCTGGGGTGCTGGATCAGTGCGTGTGTGGCTGTGTGCGTGCGTGTGCGTTGCGCATGCCGCATGTGTGTGTGCACACGTAACTGGCTAATTTCCTATAGGCCTATTTGAGACTGATGTGTGAATCAGTTTTGTCACATCTCCTCACCTCATTCTCTAATCGGGGGTTCCCCAAACGTTAACCATGCTGAGGACCCTCAAATAGCATGATAATGGCCTCTCGCTGCGGCCCTTCTACGGCTCCTACCAAATAAGGGATGCCAGGGTGAATGTGGTTCAGCTAGCACAATCACCTCATGAATTTAATTTACAATTACATTATGTATTTACCGTTTCTCCTTTCCAATTGGCCCCACTTTGAAAACCTTTCATTTCATGCCGTAATATAGCCGAGAGCTGTTTATTATACATGTCCAATAACAAGCCAATATCCTGACCAGTATTCCTTGATAAGCCAATGGACGACAGTAGGTAGTGCTCAGTGCTTTGGGCTAAAATGATGGATGGCGCTAGTACGAACGGAGCAGACTGATGGTGGCAAAATTATTCCTGTGGAGAGGTTTCTAAACTACAACATTGTAAAGGAATGCATGCTACATTTTCTTGTGCAAGAATTGTTAATACCTGTCCTTTGAAGGAGTGTACTGTAGGCCTATGCGTAGCTGTTTACTTTTCATTGTTTAGCCCCACCTGACTTATAATGACCAGAACATTATTACGTCACAGAGTCTGGTTTCCATGGATCACCGGTAAATGACACACTGGTCATTAGATTGTCTCTCGTTCGCATCCTTTGTCTGTCTTTGCCCTTGAGGCTGATTGGATAACTTGTTTAATGCAGATTAGATTACCTACATGCAGACTTATTTTAGTGAGGTATTGTTTTGCTCACTGAAAACCTTTCCTTATTTGGAAATGCTTCAGGATTCTATGTTCTACACAGCCACAATCTTCACGTGTGTGTGTGTGTGTGTGTGTGTGTGTGTGACGTGTGTATGTGTGTGTGGCGCTTGCGTGGGTTGCGAACTTACGTGTGTGCGAACATGAGTAATATTCTTCATGTGTGTCCTTCCTTCAGGATTCTGAGTCCTAGCCAACCTGCCAGCGTGTCACCAGCAGTCCCTGAGACGAGGACAAAGGCTGCATCACCTCCTCTATCTCCTCAGACGATCCAGCTGGGAAACCAATGAGTTGCCAAACATCACTTCAGATCAATGTACAATCATTCCCTGAATTCTACCACTTATATGCACTATTTAAAAAATGGCACAAGTCCAGAACTACAGGCTCTCACAACATGTTGTTTAAAGAGGTTTGAATTATTTCTGAGACATGCTGAAAATGGAGACGCCAGGTTGAAAGTGTCTAAGTAGGCCTACATGTTGAAACATTCCACACGTTTACTTCCACTCAGCTTTCCTTCCAGCGTCACTGGGCCACACTAAATAGTGGAAAAGGGGGTTCACTTTGCCACAGTGAACTAAATCTTTTCAATGTTCACACTGTGCTGACACAGGTGCTGTTTGATGGCATGCATTTGTTGTAAAGTAGACAAACAAACCGTTTATCATGTAGCAGCTTTAAGCAGAGTTTGTTAGGTTTTGAGCTGTTAGACCAGAAAGAAGCCACACTGTGCGTTTTTTAACCACTTGAATCGTAGCATTCCTGTTGATGAATGTGTTGTAGGGTTCTTGTGGTTGGGGCTGTAAGTTAGGCTCACATAACAAGACTTTTCTCCTCACAAGCTAGCCTGGGGTTGTCCTCTGTGTGTGTGTGTGTGTGTGTGTGTGTGTGTGTCTGTCTGTGTGTGTGCATCAGCAGTGGAACTGAGAGGTTGCACTTAATGCAACTTGAGACAACGGAGCCGTGTGTGTGCATGCGGCGCATCAATGCATGTGGTGCCAGCATGGCTGCTGCATGCATTCACATGCTGCAAGTAAAATAAGTGTCTCAGTTCAGTTGTACCACTGGTGTGGATGTGAGGAAGCATTCGCCTTATATTTTGCCATGCATTGAAACCAGTTGCTATAATGGGCAAACGGTATGGACTATGGACAAACACATATGGCTATTGACTGTCCAGTTGATCAAAGACCAAAAAATATATACTGCCACGGTCAAAACAGGGTTACAATTAATAGCCATAGACACCAAAATCCATATATATTTTTAAAACATCACACTTGTGTGAAGTTTGAAGAGGGAGCCAACTGTAGCTGCCACATGATGTCACTGCTTAAACCAAACTGCTTAAAAGCAAACATTGTCAGTCCATAGACTTGGCTGTCCTCTAGTGCCATCTTGTGACTGAATATGGAACTGTTATTTAAGTCCAGCAGGGAAGAACACATTCCAAACTGGTGAAATGTATCACTGAAAACAAAAAGAAGCAACATTCTCCTTTTGCTTATCTCTTCCACACGTTTGTTATTTTTCCTACACGGTGTAATTTTTTGACATGTGCGTTTAAATAAACAAGTTTAATGTGTATTTGCATTAGTGTCTACAATTCTGTTTAACCATTTTATATAAATGATCCCATGATTATAAATATTATGTATTACAATTTCCTTTTCCTGTCCTTTCCAAATGGGAAAACCCCCCTAGTTTGACACATCACATGCTACTTCAAGCACAGGGCTTAAATCCGTCCCCAGGACTGAGAACTTTAGGCTCCTGAAAGCATAATGAAAATTTGAAAATGTTGACTTACATAGGTTAATAATAGTACCCCAACTTTCAGCAGCTGTCACAAAGTTTCCCAAGGGAGTTAGTTGGGTTGGAACAAATTAAGGTGATAGTTACAGCAGACAAGACACTTTTATGAACCCATTTGTGAAGGTAAAGCATTGTTTTTGCAAATTTGCCACACATTTCGCTAACCTTTCCTAACTATAGAGAAGAGAACATTGATGGTGAAGTGAAGGCCTCTCCTATCAGCTCCTCAAAGTAGTCGGTCAGATCATCTTTAGTCTGTGTTGGTGACATGATGTGAATCTGGTTCTTCAATTATTTTGGCAAATGATTTTGGCAAATTATTTACAATGGGGTGCAGTACTTAGTTTAGACAGTTTTTGGTTTACAGTGTCATTGGTTAGACCCCTCAAACCCTCACCCTAACCTCCCACAGGGCAGCACACCGTCCTAAACCATGTCCCATAGACCCATGTCTAACCAATGACTATTCTAAACTAAGTATGCACCCGGTACAATCCACTCCTAATCTGCTCTCACCATGCAGAACTAGCTGAAAGACGTCATATACCATAGGCCAGGGCCTAGGCTACTAGAGCTGTGGTTTTCAACCAGTGGTCCAACCTCCCAGTCTCAGGGCCCAAGCCCACTGAGCTGTACCTACAGTATACACCAGGGGGGGCCAAAAGGTAGATCAATCTACCAGTAGTTTTTTTTGCATCTGCCACTTGAATTAAAGTGACTTAAATGACATCAAAAGGGCCTGTCAGCTCAAACCACAATGCAATATTTTGTTTAAGAGTTGCTGTGCATAAAAACGTCAGCATTACAAATTAAATACAGATAAATGTATAGACCTACCCATTCCATTTCCCATTCCAAGTGCATTGGTCTTATTATACACCAGTTCCACTATTCCAAATCCCCCTCAGGTACATAAACTATTTTCAACAATGGTATGTTTCTTTCAGCGGGTAGATCTTGTTGAGCTGGTCATTTTGAAAGTAGCTCTCATGTCAAGAAAGTGTGGGCACCCCTGGTATACACTGTCTCCACAACAGATTCATAATCTTTCCTTCATAAGTCTCCAATCAAAAATGAGCAACTCTGAAGACTGGAATGGGCTTGATTCAATAGAATAAAGTAATGAATCATCACTAGATGGCAGTATAAACCCACAAGTCATGTGAAAACCATAGGGCCTTAGTTGACACTTTTCTAGAATTGTATTAATTTGTTCAAGACGTTTTACACAACCGATAAAATAGGTTCACAAAAGAGTTGATAAGGACACGGTATTAGATAGGATCTATAAATACAGAACAAATATTCAACATGCAGCTGGCAGGACAGGGAAGTGAGAAGATATTTTATGGCCTACTCACAGCATGATATATACGGTGTGCATTTCATATTTGTAATCAACAGTTGATAAAATAATGCAATGTTGAACTGTACACCAGACCAGGAGTCATAAGGCCCTTTACTTAAGTGTTAACATATATGAACGCAATACTAATTTCCATTAAGAACTGCGACCTTTAAACACATCTTAAAACTGAGGTTTTGTATGACATTTAGTTGAAGGCTCCGACTATATACTTTCCCCATTTTTGTGTTTTACCGTTATATCTTCGACACATTTCTCATGCCAATAAAGCTCCTTTGAATTGAACTATCCAGCATCAAATATCTTACCTCTGTAGTAAAAAAAAATGAATAAATCAAGTCCCTTACGTTTATCTGGACATTAGCCAGCTCAACTTGAGCATTACTTGCAGTATGAAAAGCATTAATCTTTTACCTCAATGTAAAAACTATGGTACAATTACAATGAAATGTGCATTTAAGAAAATGTTAAACCTCAGCCTGTGATCAGACCACAACAATCTTGGTAAAAAATTACCAGTTGTGGTTACACAAGTAGGTGGCCCCACACACACACACACACGTAGCCAAAGTACCAATAGTTTTATAAGACGCAGAGTAAAAAGAAATAAACTTAATCAAGATATTTCCCCATGGTCTTGCATCAAGTCATACATATACCTTGACAGGTTATAAAATGCATTTAAACCAGCCACGTACTGGAGTTGACCTGACCAGCACAAAATGCATTAATTCAATATGAGAATAAAAATAAACACATGAGGCAGTAGCTTTACTCCCACATCTTTATTGACACCTCATTTCTTGGCTTTGAAGTATTCTTCAATCACGTCCTTGGCTTGAGACTCCTTGCCATAATCCTAGAGAAAACAGGGCATTATTAGAACAGTCAAGTGGTGAAGAACACGAAAAATTTAAGACAAAAACAAATTACAAGATTAGACCAAGACACTACTGGACCACTGGGTAGATGACCGACTCTTATCCAGTCAGTACAGCAATTATTTCAGAAGGATGCATGGCACAGAGGGTACCAGCGGATCAGTAGGCTTAATTAATTAATCTTAAATTTAACCAAACAATGGTCAACAATTTCATTCAATATAAGTCCTATGTCACGGCCACACCGCTGTTAATAAACCTTCTTAACCCATTCTGAACGGGAACCCGTTTTGGTGTTAGCATCATGTTATGCTTTAGCTACTGAAAAATAGCAGATCTACAAGCTCATAGCGCGCCACCGAGTGGCGCGCTACGAGCTTGTAGGTCTGCTATTTTTGAAAAATCTAAGAACGACTGACATTTTTAGAATCTGATCTCAGGTCAGAATGGGTTAATCAGACCAGTGTGTGTCCAGTGGAAACCTCGTATGAATCTGATCTCAGGTCAGAATGGGTTAAACAGGATCATCATCATCTCTAGTCCAGTTCACACCCAGAGCATCCGTTTACCTTGATCACGACACAACTGCAGCCAACCACCTTGCGGGGTTTTCCCTCGCGGTCGATCTTGCACAGACCAACCCATTCACCGAGCTTCTTGTTGTCATCCACCTGAACAGAAGAAAAGACAACTGAAGGTCAAATAAACTGGTATTTTCAGGACCTTTAAGGTCCCCACACACACAGAGCGCGTTACAGATTTCTATATAGATTACCCTTCACTTTGTGTAGCCCCAAAATGAGGATATACAGGTTATGATGTAGCAATTTCTGTAGAAATATTAGCTTACTGTAAAAGGGAAAGAAAGTTTCCCCTCATTTACATACGACGTACATATAAAATCAAATGTTAATTCTAAATTATTGCATATAAAAAAGTGGTGGGTAGTGTTGCTCTGGGTCCCACTTTTCCGGTGGCACCATCATTTAAATGAATGCCTTCACTGGCCCACTTCTGTTCTGAAGTGATAATATAAGTCAAGTGAACGGCCTACCTCAAACCCTAACACCGGGGCTCCACCGGGCGCGGTGCGTCTGTCGCGTGCGTCAAAAATTAACCGGGGGTAATTTTAATGCAGTCACGCAACGCGGGCAGTGGAGCCACCCTTCATCGATTAAAAAGGGAACATTCCTGGAGGGGAAAGGAACTGGTTGGAATAACGTGTTCCTTCCACGCGCTACGTCCAACCAGGGAAACTCCCCCCTGTCAGGTGCAAAGGAGCAACTTGGACACTCAGGCATGAAGGAAGCATGAGTTCAAGTCCGTTGCTCTCCCCTTGTCCCCCATATATGGGGACTAGGTTGGTGGAGGGTGTGTAGAGCCCAGGATCACATTAGATGATTGACACAGGGGTGAAAAATGAGTTACAAAATCGTGGGATAAAAAATAATAAAAAGGGAACATTCCCTGACAGAGCCGCGACGCTGGCGCGCCCGGTGGAGCCCCGGTGTTACTCAACCATAACCGCAAGCACGGGAGGAGCGCATGTCGGACTAATGCTCAGGATCCCACACGTGCAGGCACACACGACATGAACAAAGATGTGCACCTACATCCTGGCTCTTATGAAGCCATTAGCCATATATTCCGGATAGTGCATTAAACTGCATTTAAAGTCCATTTGTTCATAGGCAGGGTTAACGAGCCCATGTATGAGTGCAGTAGAGTCAGCTTTAACCGAGCAGAGTTTGGTCTTTATATCTTGAACTGGATCTAAAGCCGTTGCATCTTTCCATGCGGTCTCTTTTCCTGTACGTGCACGGTCCTGGTAATAATAGCGCAAACAATGTTTAGACAGTCACTGCCATGGTACGCCATTACACCACGTGGTTACTCACCAGAGTAAAACAATACAGACACTACATACCAATTCCTACATGGGTTGTGCTTATAACCACGCCCCTGGGCAAGTTAACGTTTACAGAGGTTAAGGTTTAGGTATAGTTTTACTCAGGTTAGGGTTATGTTTAGGCTGTCAATCACAGCGCGTCGACTGCATAACCTGTGTAGGCTTTGGTATGTCGCATTACAGACGTGGTCTTGTACTAATTTCATCTGGACAGAGCTTTGTCATTACCTTGATCAGGTTGATCTGATGCTCGGCACAGAGGGCCTCCACCAGCTTGACGTACATGGGCTCATCACAGTTGGCCGCAAGGACGCAGAGGTGGGCCTGGCGTCTAAAAAAATTAAATAATAAGGACAGGAATTAGCTACATTAACAAGGATCAAGCTCAGGTCTCCCCCAGACAACACATAGAACAGTTTGACACATCTCAGACAGACATTGGGTAACAACAAGGCATTTGTCCTCACTGTGTCTTCAGTAGAGGGAGCCTAAATATCATCAGTGATACATCAACTGATCAACCATTGTCACAACCATAAAAACAAACAAAACAAACAGAAATAACGACATAAAAGGGGCAGTTAACAATTAACATACTTGTCCAGAGCCTTGGCTGCCTCGCGGATGCCGCGAGCCAGACCATCATGGATGAGTGCGGTCTTCAGCACTTCTGGGAGTGCCGTGTTGACATCCATCACACCTCCAGCAGCAACGCTAGGGTAGGACACAAACGATCATTAAACATCTGTAGCAAATATATGTGGGACAAACAAATTAATCATTAAGTTATATTCTAAACCAGTGTTTCTCAAAGTGGGATCTATTGTTTATTTCACATTCCCCATTAGTCCATTCTTCCCAGAGTCAAACAGTGGAATTGAAAAAGCACTAAACTCAGTTTGACACATCTCAAACAGAAATTGGGTAAAAAAGGCACTTGTCCTCACTGTGCTTCAGTAGAGGGAGCCTAAATATAATATAACTACTGTCACAACCTTGGTTTCCCAGAAATAAGTTAATATACCAGTAGCATAAAAACACCTGCCATTTGATAACTATCTAGTTTAAAACATTTGAACGCCACAAATCTTCTAATCGTATGGTATATAGTCAGATGGGGGTCCCACACTCTGTAAGCCAAATAGCCTACATCAAATTAATTCGGGGGTGCTCAGCACAGCATGAAACATGCTTGAAACTGCATTAAGTAAAGTTAGATGCTAAACATCACTGGCTCAGTAGCAGTGGCTGGTGTGGTCGGATTGTACATTCCTATTGTACATTATAAACTAAAGCGAGAGCAAAGTGATGCATCATGTTGCTACAGACAACTGTCACAACTCACTTGGGTTGCGAGCACATGGTCAACGTAAACAGAAAATAACCTTTTGTGCAGTGGTCAATCGCCGATAAAAAAAAATAGTTAACCATGATGACCAATGACCATTAGCTTAGCCGAACTGCACCTGGGATCCGAATTTATTTAATATACTAGAGAACCAGATATTCATACATTTACATGACAATATTCGCCACATATTGGGTGACCGGAGAACACACACACACACACACACACTAGAGATTACACTTTATAGAACATTGTGAACGACACGCGCTTCATTCCCAACTTTCAGTGAAATAGTGCGCATATTATGACGGTCGTGCTCACCCTTCCTCGGCCATTGTAGATTAATGATGGATGGTACTAAAATTCTGCAATAAAGATCGCAAATGAAAGAACAGTTAGTATACATTGTGAATGGACTACTGTGGCACATTTTTAATGAAGGATGATGTTAAAATCAACTAGATTGCATGCGAGGGTAAAGAAACCGACCGAAACGTCCACAGACAGCGGATAAAAGAGGACGTCATCAGTCAGCGACATTGCTTTAACCAGACCCACAGTGGGTCCATTATTCTGCCTGTCCATAAATACCCCAATGATTAAATGCCATACAGCTCTGGCGAGACGAGGTTGATTTATGTTCAATTTAATGTAACAATAAACTCTGGGCTATAGCCTACATGTATGGCAGTATTTTCACTAACTCCCAGAAAGTAGACCTATATTAAAGCTCAGATGGAACATGCTGTGTTAATGTGGACATTGGAGAAAGAAATCAGGTCTGTTTCAACAAATTATGAAAGCTCCCTTTCCCATGTTTATAAGCATATATATTTGTTTAATTTGCATTATCCAATGTCTGAAAACACCTTGCTTTTGTTGAGCATAATATCCTGAGAATAAATGCTCTAGTCTAATTGATTGATTGAAATATTTATTAACAGTCAGTTTGCAGAATTACAGTACATTTCAAGCACAAACTCAATACAAAGACTGTTAACTGTGAGTGGACGACCTAATTAAGCATTACACTTTACAGTGTTTTACTTATAGTCAAAGAACAGAACAGGAATTCATCATAAAGGAGGTTAGCTTTTTGATTGATTGATTGATTTATTATTATTATTATTATAACAGTTTGCAGAATTACAGTACATTTCAAGTAGAACTCAATACAAAAACTGTTAACTGTGAGTGGACCTTTTTCAATTCATCAAAACATTTTGTAAGGGACAGACGTTTTATTCATTATAAACATTTCTCACTTTCTCTCTCTCTCTCTCTCTCTCTCTCTCTCTCTCTCTCTCTCTCTCTCTCTCTCTGTGTTTAATAGGGATGGCTTTATTCATATTCTTGCCAATTGTATTTTTAAATTATTGTATGCCTTTCTTAATCATAAATGGTGAACCAGCCTACAACTAGCCTAGGATACATATTACATTGTATTAACGATGATGAGTTCTGTGTTTATTTGTGAAACATTATGTTTTGTGCTACTTTTTCATTCACCTAAATGCATTTTTGTTGGTGTCAACTCATGTTGGTTGGCAGAGGGATCCCATAGGCCTGCCTGCACTCATTTCCATAGGACCATTATACATTAAACAAAACAACATGACAACAGACTGCATGTCTAATAACTGCAATAACTTTATTTGAAAAAAACACATTTTCCATGACCAAAAACAGACCATATAATTATGCATGTCATAATCACTAAACTAGATCTAGATGTGGCCACACATTCTTTAATAAAAGCCTGTACAGCCTTATTTTAATTAGTGTAAACTTAACAAATGTAGACCTAATGCACACACATCTGTGACAACTCACTCCATTTAAAAAAAATGAAAGAAATATGACATTCAATTCTTCTTTTCAGCATATTTATAATTTATAAAACCACATTAACCCAATGTGCACGCATGTACGCGCACACAGACACACACACACACACACACACACACACACACACACACACACACACACACACACACACTCTCATATATATATGGCAGAGATCGGCTATTGCTATTTGTCATACGTGAAGTACAGTAGGCCTATAGTGCTTGATTGTGTCATCAAAAGGAGCTAGATGGTGATCTGGGTTGTCCTCTTCTTATCATATCTTGAGGAATTCATCTACAACCTCCATCTCCACGGCATTCTGAAACGCCGTGAAGTCCTAGAGAGACGAAAAATAAAGAGAAGATATGAGAGATTTCATTAGTCCACCACATGCTGTAATATAATGATATAAATTAATAAATCTATCATGCCGATATTGAAACTTTACACTCTATGAGCTCTATTTTCATCCTTTTTTATTTTTTTACTATTTTGAAAAACATTTTTGAATAGTTAAAATAACCAATCTACATCAACACGTTGTGAGCTTGTAGATTGGCTATTTTAACTACCTGGTATTCAAAAATGTTTAGGCAAAGTAGTTTAGGGATAAGGGGTTTAGCATGGACGAAAATAGAGCCATATATGAATGCTTTCTCACTGCTCCTGCAAAGCATTGCAGAGCACAAGGATTTAGGGAGGGGCATGAGATTATTTATTATTATAGACTGCAAAAGCTAATAGTGAGTTTCAAATAAAATCAAATCAAGCTTTATTTATATAGCACATTTAAAACAAATCGAGATTGACCAAAGTGCTTTTCACAATAAAGTTTAACACGGAACAGGTTAAATGCGGCTTTAATGATACAATTATACTCTCTCCCTGTATCGATTAAACATTAAAGGGTCACATCCTAGTCAAACATGTCAAACATGTTGCCTACATGATAAGAAGGCTCCTAATAAATTATTATTTTATTATTCCTGTGTGTGTGTGTGTGTGTGTGTGTGTGTGTGTGTGTGTGTGTGTGTGTGTGTGTGTGTGTGTGTGTGTGTGTGTGTGTGTGTGTGCGCGCACTAAACATTTACAATTTACAATTATAATTTATTCCCTGGGTCCACACCCATCGATTCAAAACAGGATGTTAATGTTTCTGCATGATAATTTACAACTTAAATGACGTAAATGATTTACCCATAGTTACAGTAGGAGATCCTAAAACTGTGTTACATTGGTAATTTGCCTTGTACGACTTTCTCTACATTACTTACTTAGACTTATGAATACTTTTTTGGTGATTTGTTTAAGAATGAACTACACCACACAGAGTAGACACACATACTCAAGGACATAATGTTAAAATGAGAACCTGTCATCTTTTTGATAGATGATATAGATGCAGATCTACAAAATGTGTTTTGTTATTTTGAAGAATAATGCTAATTTGATTCCATGTTGTTTCGACAGATTTTTGCCGGTATCCACTCTACCATTTACCCAGTTGTTTGTTGACTAGGGTTCAGTCATGTCATTTGCTCAGATTTTGCACTTATAACTTATAACTAAGCGGCTCTGGATATTATAAGAACATCTGCTAAAAGGCCACATTCTAAATCTATTCTCATACCTTTTTTCTGGGCAAAATGTGATAACAAATTGGATTTTGTCCTTACTCAAAAACGATATGACTATAAAATACTAACTTGGGTTATTATATTGTGTGAGTCGTAAGACCTACCCCACAGAAAGTGTCCCCATTGCATATTTGAGGGGGCAGAGCGGTGGGGTTCCCCGCCTTCCGCCTCATCTCATCCTTGTCGGCTGAATCCTGAGCAATGTCCACAGCCTCGTATTGAATCTTCTTTCCATCCAGGACCATGAAGATTCTTTGCTGTTGGCTCTTTATCTGGAGAATAGAGAGGTTTGTTTATTCATTCAGAGTGGAGTAAACCATTTCATTCTCTATTAAAAAAGGATAAGGGAGAGAGACTGCAACGACATGTCACTACTTGAAAAAAAGGCTGATTGTTTTCTGTATGTGAAGCTTGACTGTGAGACCACGGGATAATAAAAGTCCAGTTTTTCATAAATGTGACAAAAGGTGCTACTGTAGCTTTCCATGTCTGCATGAATTCAATGTAATAATAATAATGCATTCAGTGTAATCAATCCCACAATCACAGTTAAAATCACAGTTAAAATGCACTCACTTCCACATCTCGTAGTAGAACACTTGGTCAATAACACAACTTACAACTCCTACTGAAATAGCTGTGATTTCACAAACGGTTATGCAACAACAACATGCAGGTATAAGAGTGGAGAACTGAAGAGTACTGTACCTCTGTGGAGCCACTCACGCTGGTGTAATACACTAGGACAGGCATATCTGATATTCTCTTGTCTATAAACTTCAGATTCCCTAAGCCAAGGGCTCTCCTGTAGACACACTGCTGTGTTCCTGTGAATATAGGATGTGTGTGTGTGTGTGTGTGAGAGAGAGAGAGAGAGAGAGAGAGACAGAGACAGAGAGACAGAGACAGAGAGAGAGAGAATGCAAAGTATCCAGAATGCTGGGTGGGTAGGACTAGGATATGCTTTTCCCAGCCGTAGACAAGGTGAGCAGGTTTGGACATGGCTTACCTGGTGGACACACCCTCTTAGCTGACTGACACTCCTGTTGCAACCCGTTGGTTGTTAAACGCATGCTTGAATATGCTGCACCTGCCACACCCACAGCCTCTCTCTCTGTTAAAATTCAATTCAATTCAATTCAATTCAATTCAATTCAACTTTTTTATTGGCATGAGAAAATGTACGTTTACGTTGCCAAAGCAGAAGTGGATTTCAAACGGTGGTCTAGGTTTTGTTGTGGTCTGTCTACCACTCTATCTCTATCTTCAACTGACTTTTCTCCAACTGGGTGAATTTGTCTTGCATTGATTTGTCTGATCCCAGTGTTCTTTGAGGCTTCTGTTATTGCTTCCATCTCAACTTGCTTATTCTCCAACTGCATGATTTTTAGGGGTCCTTGGTGGGGGGGTCGTGGCGTTCTTTGGTCTTTTTAGCCGTCACCTCAGGTCAGTTCTTTGGTCTCAGTGGTCTTGGGTTTGATAGGAGGTTTTAAGTAGCGCTGCACTAGCACTGTCCCTGTCTTGGGCCAGAATTGTATATGCATTGGGGAATCCTGTCTATTGAAACACTTGAAAAAGTGTATTGTCACTTTGTCAGTTGTCAGTTGATTAAAATCATGTGGTTAAAAAATAAGCAGTTTGTCCTAAACACGACTGATTGTGTTAGGCAATTTGCCTAACTGGCACCCCAAAAGTCAAACCGTTACACAGTATAGGGAGCGTTTACATACAGTATGAATGGGTGAGGCTAGCAGAGTGTTTGATTAAGTTAAATCAATCAAATTGTGTTCCAGTTTTTTCTGTCTTTTAACGTCAGCAGAATGGTTAATACAGTGTGTCTCTCTCTCACACACGCACGCACACACACACACACACACACACACACACACACACGCGTACAGTCGTACACACCTCAAAATACACACCTCTGACACTTCAGTCTTATAGTGACACAACCCCTGTAATCAGTGTGGTTAACAGTTTCTTTGTCTATAGAGTCTGATCTTCCCATTTAAGCAACTGTGATGAAAGGATGCTTTGGGAGACTTGCACAGTCATGATCTACCACGATAAACATTGTGTCTTAGTTACTAGGTAGTTTTTGATCAAGTTTATACATGATATGTTTTATCCATAATTGTCACATTTCACACTGAAGAAACTGCAGTTTTGCCAAGCCAATATGACATTTTGCACACGCACGCAGGGCACGCGCGCGCACACACACACACACACACACACACACACACACACACACACACACACACACACACACACACACACACAGATGACCACAACCGAAACAGTTGTCACAATACTTTTCACGCCCAGCGCCCCCATATGTATCTGCATCCATAGATCTTTGTTCTTGTTCTTAAGATGGGGTGTGGTCAGGTGGTGCATTGCAGGGTGGAAGAAAAGTCAGGAAGACATGAAGCCAGAAAGCGTGCGTGCGCCCTTCAGGTCACACCCAAAACATACCCATGATTAATGACTATGACCATTCACCATGACTAATTCAGAGACTATTAAGTACACCAAGCAAATATTTGAGTTCGACACATCCTCAAGAAAAATGGCCGGTGTGTGAATACAGTAGTCTGTACAGTACAGTGAATACAGTACAGTACAGTACAGCCAATGGAGTCACCGAGGCCGTCCTCCAGCATGGTTCCTGTTATCATTAGTTAAATTCGTCACAATGAGGTTGTGTGTTTCTTCAGCACATTATAAAAAAGAAAAAGCTCTCTAAATGAACCACATGCACACAACATTTTATTAAACAAAAACATTGTCTTCAATAACAAGCATGAAAAGCACTAATTCATCAAAGGTACTGTAAGTAATTTTGGTTAAATTATGACATGCACGTGGAATTGGCAAATATTGACAGATTATAGTCACATAGTGTTGGCAGAGGAATACAGCCAATTTACTGTAGTTTGTTTATCAATGGTGGAAAATAAGTACTTTTACTTAAGTACAACTTTGAGGTATTTGAGGTATACTTGAGTATTAACAATTTCCAGTATTTTTACTTCTACTCCACTACATCTCGGAGCCAACATTTTTACTTTTACTCCACTACAATCATTTGAAAACTTTAGTTACTTTGGCGATTTCAATTTTGATTAGAAAACATACATTAACCACTTCAACCCTATACATTTGAAAATAGCAGATCTACAAGCTCACAATGCGTTACTTGCAACGCGACGCATTGTGAGCTTGTAGATCTGCTATTTTCAATAGATTTTGTACACATTTTGAACTTGTGAAATGGGACATTCTGCAATATGAGTACTTTTACTTTCAGTACTTTAAGTGTTCGATCTGTTTAATGCGCACTGGCATGAAATGTGCTATATAAATAAAGAGTTAATAAAATATTTGAACATTTAAGCTAGCTATAGCTGTTAGTCACTGCGAAGGAGATCACAATAAATTACGTTTGTTGTTTGATTCAATGTGTCCTCTCTAGCAGACTACGATATATACAATGACATTCTTGCACATACTATTGATTGAATTGTGAATTGTACCTTAATCAATGAGACACTACTTCTGTTCTATCCTAGGTTTTGTTTGTTGTCGACTAAAGTTGCTAAAGGCAAATGTCAATATTGTACTTTGACTCAACATTTTTGAATTATCCACTTAAGCTCTATGATGAACATACTTTCACTATTATTAATTAACTTTTCTAGAAAACCTTTGATTGGAAAATGTCTAAATTTAAATACAGCAACGCATTGATATAAAACAAAAACAAAATGCACTTTGTAATTTGTACATTTGAAACACTTGTCCTTTTAAACTTTTAACAGCATGTACTTTTTGAATACTTACTGTAAGTATTTTCTTTAAAGCAAATATTCCAGTATACTTTAACTCAAGTACATATTTGACAGAGCAACTTTCACTTGTAGTAGTGGAGTAGTATTTGACCAGGAGTATAGATCTAGACAGTGGCGTGCACAGATATATACACTAGGGGGTGCTAGAGCACCTTGCCCTTTTGGCAATGTGCCCTTTTCTTTTCAGTTTTTGTACAGTGTACACTGTACAGTAAGTGGACCATGGTGACATTGATCAATTCTTGATGAAAAAGAAAAGCTTCTAATATATCATTTAGGCCCCAAAATCTATAAATCTCACACTATATTATTAAAGGCAACCGGCCGGTTCCACGCGCTGCACAAGGTGCTCTTTTTTTTCTTCACTTGAGCACCTGCCCCTCTAAATGTCTGTGCACGCCACTGGATCCAGACTCTCAGGCAGGGCCGGTTCTAGGCATAAGGCGAA
Organism: Protomyctophum bolini; assembly: GCF_963924005.1. Taxonomy (NCBI): domain Eukaryota; kingdom Metazoa; phylum Chordata; class Actinopteri; order Myctophiformes; family Myctophidae; genus Protomyctophum; species Protomyctophum bolini. Next base: position 36,220,480 of record NC_137880.1, on the reverse strand, counting down.
CCAAGCGGTCGCTTGGGGCCACAACCACTGAGGGGGCCACGTCACAGGGAGAAGATTTTTTATTTTTATTTTTATGTATCCCCCTATCCCTTACATGGGCTACTGGCCCCAGTTTCTTAATTTTGATCTCAAAGTGCACCAGATTGAAGCATTTTCATGGCAAATTTACAGATTTTTCTGGAAAAATCTGTAAATTTGCCATGAAAATGTCCTTGTCCTTGGGGGGCACATTATATTATGTTGCTTGGGGCCACTAAAGGCCTAGAACCGGCACTGCTCTCAGGTACTGGTGTTGAGTACTTCTGTCCACCACTGGTCATGAGAGGTCATCGTGAATGAGAGGTTCGAGCTCGTAACACACTCGCCCGGTCAGGTCTTCTAACCGGCCGTCGTTCCGATCCACGGTGTTACCAGAATCAGCATCACTGCTCTTATCCTCCAGGTTGTTTCCTTGATCATTCACGATGGAATTGAAGTCCCTAAAAATGACAAGGGATAATACCAGTAAGACACGCAAACGCGGGAAGCAAACGCAGCTCGTACATATTTGGGTTTTTTAAAGATTTATTTTTAAGTTATTATTTATTTAAGTTAAGTTTTTAACTTAGCCATAACCATATAAGGAGTCCCCAAAGCAGCTATACGTCCAAATATGGAGTGTGTTGCATAAATCACAAACAAATCACTCAGCTCCATATATGGGCACAAAGGGGGGACACACGGACACACGCACAGACATGATCTGCTAGGTCTCATAGTAAGTGCTCACTGCATGCGTTCGCAATTAGATTAGAACAATTATTTTCTTAAATGTGTCACTTCATGATCTCCTGATTGCAGGTCTATTAGTTAATTTTCCCAATCGTATTTACCGTGTGCACACGCACGCACGCACGCACGCACGCACGCAAAGTTCATAATGTCTGCTACTTTTTATTTATTTTTCCATACCTTCCATCAAACGCCACGTGTCCTTTATTAGCTCCTGTGTCTTCTTTACCAGCTTCTCTCAGCTCTCCAACTCTGCTACTAAACCTAACCGACGCACCTGAAGAGTGAACAGAACAAACATGAACATGACAAAAGAAAACGGGAAGAAAGATTTGCTTCACTAAGAGTTAGCAACAAAAAGAGTAGTAAGAAAGTAGTAAGTAAGTAGTCGGTCAAAGCCAACTCGGATGGTGACAATAATTAGAAGTAATAATTCTAATAATAATTAGAAAGAGGGGAAAAAAACGGCAGGGTACTACACTTTTTTTAATATAGTTTATATATTTTTTTATTATTTGTTCAGCCCATTTTTTAAATTTGTTGTCACGATCCGAGTTGGCTTTGACCGAGGCTTACAGGTCTTTAAAGAAATACTTTATGAAAAGTCTATGAGAAAAAATAATTGGAAATTGTCTTCCTTGTCGTCATAAAAGGGGGCGGAGCTGTGGGACTGCGACACCCTAGTCTATACGATGGCCACAGAGTAGAAAGAAACATATCCCAACTTGTATAACACAAAAAAAAAAATCGGATTTGTTTTTGCATCTCTGATCTATATGACGTCAAATGTATACTTCTCCATTTGAGCATGCTGCTCCCCAATAAAGGGAAATCTGTTATTTTGAACAATGTGGTTTATGACGACAAAGTATATAATGTGCCAATATATTACTCACGTCCAATCTGGTGTCTCTTTCTCCAGAGCAGGTAGGCACCTCCCAGCAGCAGCAGCAAGACCAGCAGCCCACCCAGAACCCCTGAGACGGCTGGGGAGACGGAGGACGCTGCATGGAGGGGGACATCCATTCAGTGAATGAAGTAGTTTAGTTTAGTTTAGTTTAGTTTAGTTTAGTTTAGTTTATTTCGAACCTTTCACATGTATAACAATACATAATACATTATACAGACACTTGAGTGGCCCCAAAAGGTATAGGCTGAAGCTAGAAGCTTATAATTGCTTACCCTATTGGTTTACAGAACCAAAATAAATAATAAATAATAATAATAATAATAATAATAATAGAGCTGACAAAACTATTATTATAATTTATAGATAACAGTGGGTTTTTTTCATATCAAGGTCCATTATTTTATTCTGCATTTGAGACCGCTTGAGGTCCCAGGCAGTTGAGTACACAGTAGGTGTTGAGCTTAATGTATCAAGCTCTCATTGCGTTGCATCTTCGCCCAATGTGATAATTTGTTTTAAATGGATTCATTCTTTTTGGACCCATGCCCCAAATCAGTGACATCAAGTAGAATTCGGTTCAAACTAAAGAGGACATAAATGACTTTAATCACAGAATATTCTTCTTCTCACCTATCACTGTGATTCTGAGCGACTTGGAGGGTTCCGAGCGGAAGGTCAGCGCGGAGATGTTGACCCCGTAGACACACCGGTATTCCCCCTGGTCTTTATATTCTACCGCGGGGAAATCGAAGTAGGCCAGCAGGAAGACGGAGTGGCTGAACACCGGCTTGGGCTCGGAGACGTTGGACTTGGACGTGGTCAGGTAGAAGAAGCCTCCGACGTACTGGGAGTGGATGGAGCAGGTGATGGAGAAGCTGCTGCCCTGGTTGACCTCCAGGTTGTCGGGGCTGAAGATCACCATGGCGTGGGGAGAGGTCAGGGAGATGCTGGGTGTTTCCAACATCACTGAAGGGAAACAGAGACAGAGACAAGAGAGGAGAGGTCAGGGAGATGCTGGGTGTTTCCAACATCACTGAAGGGAAACAGAGACAGAGACAAGAGAGGAGAGGTCAGGGAGATGCTGGGACCGTTTACAACATCACTGAAGGGAAACAGAGACAGAGACAAGAGAGGAGAGGTCAGGGAGATGCTGGGACCGTTTCCAACATCACTGAAGGGAAACAGAGACAGAGACAAGAGAGGAGAGGTCAGGGAGACGCTGGGACCGTTTCCAACATCACTGAAGGGAAACAGAGACAGAGACAAGAGAGGAGAGGTCAGGGAGATGCTGGGTGTTTCCAACATCACTGAAGGGAAACAGAGACAGAGACAAGAGAGGAGAGGTCAGGGAGATGCTGGCCGTTTCCAACATCACTGAAGGGAAACAGAGACAGAGACAAGAGAGGAGAGGTCAGGGAGATGCTGGGACCGTTTCCAACATCACTGAAGGGGAACAGAGACAGAGACAAGAGAGGAGAGGTCAGGGAGATGCTGGGACCGTTTCCAACATCACTGAAGGGGAACAGAGACAGAGACAAGAGAGGAGAGGTCAGGGAGATGCTGGGACCGTTTCCAACATCACTGAAGGGGAACAGAGACAGAGACAAGAGAGGAGAGGTCAGGGAGATGCTGGGACCGTTTCCAACATCACTGAAGGGGAACAGAGACAGAGACAAGAGAGGAGAGGTCAGGGAGATGCTGGGACCGTTTCCAACATCACTGAAGGGGAACAGAGACAAGAGAGGAGAGGTCAGGGAGGCGCTGGGACCGTTTCCAACATCACTGAAGGGAAACAGAGACAAGAGAGGAGAGGTCAGGGAGGCGCTGGGACCGTTTCCAACATCACTGAAGGGAAACAGAGACAAGAGAGGAGAGGTCAGGGAGGCGCTGGGACCGTTTCCAACATCACTGAAGGGGAACAGAGACAGAGACAAGAGAGGAGAGGTCAGGGAGGCGCTGGGACCGTTTCCAACATCACTGAAGGGAAACAGAGACAGAGACAAGAGAGGAGAGGTCAGGGAGATGCTGGGACCGTTTCCAACATCACTGAAGGGGAACAGAGACAGAGACAAGAGAGGAGAGGTCAGGGAGATGCTGGGACCGTTTCCAACATCACTGAAGGGAAACAGAGACAGAGACAAGAGAGGAGAGTTAAAAAATAATAACCCCACACGGGGGCCCTCTTATCATTATACATCATCTCATGAACAACTGAATTTATGTGATTGGTTGGTTACATTTACGTCATATATTTGGCAGACATTTGACCTAATGTCTCCTTTAATTGTCAATGGCAAATATTGAGACGTGTGGGGACAAAAGCTCTATATAGGAGGGGCTAGTGCCCCTAAAAAATAAATAAATAAATGCTCTTTTGATCATTTTTTATCCCACGATTTTGTAACCCATTTTTCACCCCTGTGTCAATCATCTAATGTGATCCTGGGCTCTACACACCCTCCGCCAACCTAGTCCCCATATATGGGGGACATGGGGAGAGCAACGGACTTGAACTCATGCTTCCTTCATGCCTGAGTGTCCAAGTTGCTCCTTTACACCTGACATAAATGCTCTTTTGTGTCCCAAGTTGAAAGAGTCAGGGAACCGCGCTGAGCTAAACAATGTGTGATGCTATAGCAAAACAAAGCAGAGAAGCAGGTGACCTCTGACCTGTGACAGAGAGCTCCGCTGTTTCACCCAGGGGGAACTCGATGTTTTGCGTGGCCAGTCTCTTCCGGTATTCACAGTGGTACGAGCCCTTGTGGCTGTAGTCCACTTTGGGGATGATGAAGACCGCGGCCTCGTTGTCCGTGTACTTCTCCTGCCTGTAGGTTCCGGGGGTCTGCTGCAGGACAAACGTTCCTCCCAGGTGCTCCGTGATCATCATGCAGGTGATCTCAACTCTCTCTCCCCACCTGACCTCTGGTCCAGGACTCACAGTGATCTGGGGCTTCGGTAGTGACCCTATAAGACAGAGAGAGACATTTTGCTGTGTGAATATAAAGGATCGGTTTTGCACTCAAACTATACCTGAGAGGAGGTGCTGCCTAAATAATATTTGATCTGTGTTGGAACATGAGGGATGATGAGGCTAATTCTCTACCAGTAAAGAAAAAAGAAAAAAGACAATTTATATAGAGCGTCGCAGTCCCGCCCCCCTTTCATGACGACGACAGGCCCAGGAAATAATTCCCCATGCATTTTTCCCGTAGACATTTCAAAAAGTATTTATTTAAAGATCTGTATAAGCCTCGAACAAAGCCAACTCTGATGATTTTCTGGGCCGAACAAATAATTAGAAAGAAGAAGAAAAAGGGTACAAGAGGTACTTTTTTTTGTTGTTTTTCTTCTTTGTAATTATTTTGTTCGGCCCAAAATATTGTGTTTGTCGCCATGATTTGTCACGATCCGAGTTGGCTTTGTAGTTTGTACGAGGCTTACAGATCTTTAAATAAATACTTTTTGAAATGTCTATGGGAAAAATGCATGGGGAATTATTTCCTGGGCCGGTCGTTGTCATGAAAGGGGGGCGGGACTGTGACGCTCTACACTACAGTCTATAGGCCTACTAGATCAAATAATTTAAGGGAAAATAATCCAGTGCACGCCAGGAATGTTACGTGTTTATCAGTGTTTAGACACTGCTCTTACCCAGGCAGACAACACCAGGAGTGTTAAAACACTGCTCTTACCCAGACAGACAACACCAGGAGTGTTAAAACACTGCTCTTACCCAGGCAGACAACACCAGGAGTGTTAAAACACTGCTCTTACCCAGACAGACAACACCAGGAGTGTTAAAACACTGCTCTTACCCAGGCAGACAACACCAGGAGTGTTAAAACACTGCTCTTACCCAGGCAGACAACACCAGCGTCCTCTCCGTGGCCACAGTTGTTGTCTCCAAAGGCGTTGTGCGCACACTGAGTGAGGGCGCTCTCTGAGCCCGTACACTCCACGTTGTCCAGCCAGATGGGCCCGTCGCCCCTCCCGAAGTGGGCGCTGGTGAGAGCGGAGATGGCCACGCCGCAGCCCACCTGCCTGCACACCACCTCGGCGTTGGCTATCTCCCATTCGTCGTCGCACACGGTGCCCCACAGGCCTTTATGGAACACCTCCACTCTGCCAGAGCATTGGCCTCTGCCGTTGACCAACCTGAGCTGCTCTGGATATATATATATATATATAAGAAAAGAAAAAAAGGAAATAAAAGAGAAATGTGCGTGATTGCTCATTCGGTCCTTTTTACTGTAAATGGTGCATTTATATAGCGTCTTTATCCAAAGGCGCTTTACATAGATTGTGCATCACATTCACACATTCAAACACCGATGGCGGTGGAAACCATGCTGGCACCAACCAGCACATCAGGAGCAATCAGGGGTTCAGTGTCTTGCTCAAGGACACTTCGACACTAACTCTGGAGGAGCACACAGGGTTCAAACTGGCAACCCTGCGGTTACCATCCGGCCGCTCTACCCCTGAGCCATATGACATATAATTTGCAGTCAGATGGTTTGCAGTGGAAGGACATTTTACAGATTTAATTCATCATATGTAGCCGAAACTAGGTGTTAAAGATGTGGACAATGTTTGAGGGGGGGTTGTCATATCAATTACATATTGTTTTACAAGAGTTCATGCCATTTATGTCAATCTTGTGATGTCTTTGTAATACTTAATTTACATTCAATCAAATGATGCTGTCACACACAGAAAATGGATGATCTACTGTACAAGCTCATAACACATTGTGAGATTGTAGCCTCGATGTGCAAAAGTGTCATACGATTAAATATAAATTACCGGTAAGCATTTTTTAGACGCATATGAAGCATTAGAAGAAATTGCATGCAGCGATCTGAATTACCTGCACAGACGACCCCGGCATCTTCTTCATGAGCACACCTGGTGGCGTTGAATCCTTTGACGGTGCATTGGTGGAGAGCCGCTTCGCTGCTGAAGCACGCCTGACTGGCCTCCCAGACGGGCCCGGTGCCCTGACCGAAATGGGCCCCCCCGGGGGCGCTGACGGCCTTACCGCACTCCAGCATCCTGCACACGAGCTCCGCCTCGCTCATGGTCCAGCCGTGTTCGCACAGCGTCCCCCACTGTTCGCCGTGCAGGACCTCCACTCTGCCGGAGCAGTGGTCAGCGGCACCCACCAGACGCACGTCCAGATTGTCTGTTTAGGATGAAGAGAGAGAGTCACAATAACTGTATGAAACAACAACATGGACAGAAAGACACAGAAGATATAATAAATAAATAAGGTAAAAACAAAAAAACAAGCGTGTTCCAACTTCCATGTTCTGCCTATACTGTCACAATAGACAGTATCAGCTGCTCCAGTTAAATTCATTTCTCAATTAACTTTGCATCGCATTAATGGTCTCTGTGACTTACCACGTGAACATTAGCGACCCTATTTTGGACATGTCCTAATAGGCGAACATAGTTCAGTCTATCTTTCTTTCTATTTCTCTTTTTGCAATTCTATTCTATAGCTTATTTTGCAAACAGGGAACTTCCATTCTTTGTTTATTGTGTGAATTATATTTTACACTGTTTTGAATTTCTGCAATTAGGGTCCTTGAGAGGGTTCTACAGGGTTCCACGGGGGTTCCCCATAAAAATAAGGAACAGTTCAATAATTGTATTAATTATTTGGCTATTCAAACATAACCAATCTAAAAGCTATGTAGCCTAAGTTGCTTCACGAACAATTTTAATACATTTCAATTTGGGGGGTCCTTGACATGAAAATGTTATGAAGACAACTGATAAGAGGCATCGTCGTTCCATTTTCCGTTACCTGAACAAATAACACTTGCCACTGAGCTGTGGTTGCAGGCGATACTCGGGTCTTCTGTTTGCACACACTGAGAGAGGGAAGACTCCCTGCCGTTGCATTCTATGCTCTCGATCCAGATCTTTCCACCTCCCAGCCCAAACTCATCCGTGTTCAGGACTTTGTGAGCTCTCCCGCAGCTCAGCTGTGAGCACACCACCTGAGCGTCGTTCATGTCCCAGGAATCACCACACACTTTGCCCCACTGGCCCTTACGGTAGAACTCCACCCTGCCAGCGCATCGGTTGGAGCCATTGACCAACTTGACAGTACCTGGGAGTCATAGATGAGAAGTGTGACATTATACAACCTATTCGCCAGAATGCCTATATGCTTTTTTTTTTTAAAACAATGTATTTATTTTCCTTTTTTTACACACAAATGACAATACAAACATACAGAAAACAACAATGAACATTACAAGACGATACAATTACTAATATAAAGAAAGCAAAACAATAACCAAAAAACAAAAGAAAAAAACAACAACAACAACAGCACTACTCCTCTTCAGCTCCATCCATTAAGTGTGACAATTTATTGTTCTTTATGTATCTAATAAAACAGCCCCACACCTCCTGAAACATTTCTTGTTTGTCCTTGAGAATATATGCAATCTTTTCCAAAGGTAAACATATAGACAGTTCCCTGAACCACTGTGTAATATACTTGGTTTGTCTGGTCTCTTCCAGGTCAATGCTCTATATGCTGTTTTCAAATTAAGTCAAAGCTAATTTAGCAGGTTATACTTCGTTGCAATTAAGGCAATGCCGCACACTGAAAATCTGTTATTTTTGCAGAGCAGCACCGTAATTTGTCAAAGTATGAATTAGTCTTATTGTATATAAGTCTTACCTGTACAAGCAACAGTTGCCTCTTTGACATTATCACGGCTGGTCTTGACGTATTCTCTCAGCGAACACTGTGTGAGGGACGTCTCTGTACCCTGACAGCTGACCGTGTACCCTCTCTGCCCGGTGTAGGGAACGTGAACGGAGGACGTCGCCAGAGGGACGACGGCGTCGCCACAGTCCATCTCCCTGCACACCACTCCGCTCTCTCTCGTCCCCCAGCTGGAGTCATACACTGGTAACCACTGGCCGCTGTGGTACACCTCCAGTCTGCCCGAGCAATGGTCAGTGCCGTTGTATAGTCTGATAGTGCCTAGAAATAAAAGGCAGAACAGAAATGTTATCGCTGCCTTCTGATTCTGCTGAAATGAAATGTATACCTCCTTATTTGCTTTGACTATATATGGTTGACTTGAACATGCAGCACACTGGTTGCTCTGTGTAGAATAATATCATTACATTCCTGTTCAAATTGTTACGATATCAGAGCCTGATGACAAGACCATTCGGTCTCTAAACGTCTAGTCAACCAATGAGATGTCTTTTAAACAATTATTTTGACAATTTAAATGAGATAAATCCAGAAGTGCAATCCAAAGGAATAACATATTTTAAACCCATTCGGGGCGGGAACCCCTTTTGGTGTTTTAACTAAGCATTATGTTGTACTTTAGCTATTGAAAAATAACAGATCTACAAGCTCATAGCGCGCCACCGAGTGGCGCGCTACGAGCTTGTAGATCTGTTTTTTTTTTTTTTTATCGTAAAAATGCGCCACAATATTTTGAGTGAATTACGTGAAACATAAACATGGAGACAATTCGATTACTTGAGCAGATCACACCAGCGTCCTCAGCATGTCCACAGTTGTTGTCTCCATATGCGTTGTGTGGGCAGGCATCGAGGGCCACCTCATGGCCCACACACTCCATGTCATCCAGCCAGATTTCACCCAGGCCTTTACCGAAGAACCCTCTGGGTTTGGCTGCCTGAGCCGTCCCACAGTCCACCTCTCTGCACACCACCTGAGCAGTGTTCATTTGGACGGAACATTTGTGATAGTTTGTTATAGTCTTTTGAATAATATTTCATTTCATTTTTGTCACAATTTAGTCATTTGAAATGTTTTTAGTTTCAGTTGGCAGGCCTTGATGGCGTCGTAATGCCACACTTGGAAATGGCAGATCTACAAGCGCATTGAAATGATACAAAATAGCAAATCTACAAGTTCAAAACTGGTTGCAGCGCGACACGTGAACTTGTAAATCCGCTATTTTCATAGTGCAACACCGAGCACAACCAAACATAATTAAAAATTACTTGCATTTTACTTCTAATGGACCTCGCCTCCTCTCCACTAGTCCCTCTCTAGCATTTTAGTCTCGATTTTATTAGTTGATGAAATCGTCAATATATTAAGTCTTGGCTTTAATCATCATAGCTTAGATTTTATTTAGTTTTCGTCAGTAAAAATAAAAAGGTGGACCAACATGTTGTCACGGTGAGACATGTGATGGACCAAATGCAGAACCAAGAGCAGGCAGGCAGATAAAGTAGAATGATGATTTATTCACAACTAGACAGGACATACAACGGCAGGACACTGTGACAACAGACTATAATCTGACAAGGGAACACTGAACACTGGGAGGTATAAATAGACACAAAGACTAACTAGACACAGGTGCAACATAACTACAATCAACACATGATTGGCTGACAGTAAACAGGTTACAGGACACAGGTGAATTACAATGCAGAGTAGACTGGTGAGACAAGGCAGGCAACAACCAATGGAGCAGACAAGAAACACCAGGAACACAACTACACAATAAGAGTACACCACAGACAGATATCGTGACACATGTTTGGCCATAGTTTTAGTGGAGGAAATGAACAGTGCACTGACCTGCGCATCGTTGAGATCCCACTGGTCGTCACACACCGTCCCCCACTGACCGTCGTGGTAAACCTCCACTCGGCCAGAGCAGCGGTCAGTGCCGTTCACAAGCTTCACCTGCAGCTGACCTGAGGACAGAAATATAAAGTTAACACATATTTAACTAAATGGACCCTTACGGGTCAATTTGGTTCCATTTTTACACTCTCAGAGTTATGGTACGGTACTTGATATAAATAGTTTTTAGAACCACACATGTTCTAATTGTCCAAGTTCTGACAGTATGATAACAGCGGTTCGGGGAACGGTTCCAAGCATGATGAAACCGCTTCCGGTTCCTCCATGTTGGATCCGGTTCCCCCGGGTTCAAGATCCCAGTCCTTTTTTCTTTACTTATATTTTTTTATCCCACGATTTTGTAACCCATTTTTCACCCCTGTGTCAATTATCTAATGTGATCCTGAGCTCTACATACCCTCCACCAACCTAGTCCCCATATATGGGGGACAAGGGGAGAGCAACGGACTTGAACTCATGCTTCCTTCATGCCTGAGTGTCCAAGTTGCTCCTTTACACCAAACAGGGGGGAGTTTCCCTGGTTGGACGTAGCGCGTGGAAGGAACACGTTATTCCAACCAGTTCCATACCCCTCCATCAGGACAAGATCCCAGTCCTAATTACAACATTAAAGCTATTATTGTTACAATTATTACAGGTGTTGTTGTTCTTATTAAATTCTTTAATTTACATATTGACCAGAGTAACCAGATAATTGGAATTATTTCAATTCAACAACAAATAACATATGAAATAACACGCTCAAAATGCATTCTATCAATTATTTTGCTATCTCTGGCATTTTCACTATTTTCGTTGTTTTTTTCTAGCCATTTCGTTTTCGCTGAAGGCTATGGCTATAGTTTGGGAACCCCTAAAAACACGTGTGTGTGTGCAAACGGCATGGAAGGCCCAACAGTGATATAGCACAGTCTCGCAATCGAGAAAGGCCGTCATAGGCAGACCTGTATCCCGAGAGAAGACAGACTATGCACACACTGCACACAAAATGAAGTGGAAACCGAGCTACACTTCCTAACCATCTGTCCATTGTACCAAGACATCAGAGACACATACTTCCCACAGATTACAACCACACACAGAGATTTTGAAAACATGACCAATGACAAAAAACTCCCATATCTGCTGGGCGAAGTACAACAATGTGCAAACACAGCAGCAAGAGTTGTGAGTTGCTGTGATAGGAGAAGGATATCAAATGGAACACAACCACCCTAAAGACTAATCATTGTGTATATTCCTGCACTATACCTGCATCGAGTGATCTTGGTACATAGAATTTGATCTATTGAAGATTCTGACCTTCAAAGTACATAATTTTTGTTTTGATTGTATTGCTGTATTGTTGTATTGTTCTTTCTGCTTTGGCAATGTAAACGTATGTTTTCTCATGCCAATAAAGCCCTTTGAATTGAATTGAATTGATATATAGGCAAAACGTACCTTTACACGTCAGAGCAACATTTTCACACGTTGCCGGGTTGTGTTGAAGTTGGCAGTCTGCGAACGAGGTCTCATTACCCACACACCTGCTGGTAAAACCTCTCATCCCGCTTTTGCTTTCTCCAAAGTACGGTGTTACTTGGGGATTGAACGGAGCTCCACACTCTAGTTCACTACACAGCAGCGCAGCCTTGCTCAGGCTCCAGTCATTACTGCATAGTTTCACCCATTCGTCGCTGTGGTAGAGCTCCACTCGACCGGAGCAGCGGTCAGTGCTGTTGGCCAGCCTTATTTTGTCTGTAGGGAAAACATTTGGTGAAAAATCTGTCAGCATGCAATGCAAATGTTCAGGGAAAGGTTTGACTGAACATTGTTACATTCTCTCTTTTAAAACTCGTCCTTTGCAGGAACATTTTTGAGAAATCATAAACTATACTATAATGACACCATTAATTAAAGCTGCTATAATAAGCAATAATATCAAATTTTTAATGACTTTTATTTTATTTTATTTTTATGCAGACAGCCAGCAACGAGTAAAAGTAAACACTCCCAACATCTTTTCTGTCTCCGACACATCTGGGGGCTGGGGCCGCAATTTGCATTCAAAGATTTTCCTAGAAGCTTTGTCATTGGTCGATACTTCCTGATTGGTTAGTCTGAGTTCTGAGCTAGGATTTATAATGGCATTTTTGGGTGGACCCTTACATGCATAACAATGCTAATGATAGCTGAATTTATTCCATGTGCATTCCATGTGCATTCCAAATTGAGTAGGTTTAAACAAACAAACAAATAGAAAATGTAACACATGGAGGAAAAAAAGATGGTTTACCTGAGCATATGACACTAGCGTCTTCAGCATGACCACAGTCATTCTCCCCAAAGCCTCTGTGTGTACACTCGGTAATGGACTTCTCATGACCGTTGCATTCCACATCGTCCATCCAGACCTGGCCGTTGCCCTCACCAAAGAAGGCCCTGTATTTGACCGCCATCGGCTGGCCACAGTTCACCTCTTGGCACGCGACGGTGGCATCCTGCATGCCCCAGCGGTCATCACAGACCGTTCCCCACTGAGCGTTGTGGAAGACCTCCACCCTGCCGGAGCAGCGACTGGTTCCGTTAGCCAGGCGGACCATGTTAACATCTGTCAGGGTCAAAAGAGTTCACATTATAGTAACCATGTTAACATCTGTCAGGGTCAAAAGAGTTCACATTATGGTTTTATTATGGTATTATGGTTCAGTAGAGGAAGTGACTACAATTCTAATTATACGTTCAACCACTTGAACCCCACAGCATCCCTATTCTGGGGGAAATGTAAAAAAAAAAATAGCATATGTACAAGCTCACAAAGTGTTGCGTTGCAAAGTGTTGTTAATTGTGAGCTTGTAGATCAGTTATTTTTTGACAAAGAGATTTGGTGAAGAGTGAACCAGTGAACCAATTTACAATTTAGGCATTTAGCAGACGCCGTAAATCCAGAGCGATTCAGAGTAATCAAGGCATAGAAACAATAATCTGTGATCATAAGTGTAAGTGCAATGTCAAGTGTTATGGGCTAAGGTGGAGTCTGAAGAGAGATTACTGTAAGTACAGTTGCAGACTCAGGTCCATTTGACTAAGAATAGAGGGTTAATGAATGCTGTGTTTCACCTTTAAGCTCCCACATTAAACTAAAAATCCATTCTAAAAGAAGGCTTATACATACTTTTGCAAAGCACTGTAGCATCCACACACGTGTCATTGAAGGCTTCGATGGGGCAGTGCGCGAGAGAGGACTCGTTTCCATAACAGGTACTTCTGACGCCGTTCTTTCCACTGTGCTGACCAAAGTGTGGCACGTGGTCTTTGGACGGCGTCCCACAGGTCAGCTCTCTGCAGACCACGTTGGCCTCTTTGCTGGTCCAGTTGTTGTCACAGAGCTTCCTCCAGTGACCGCCGTGGTAGACCTCCACGCGACCGGAGCACCGGTCAGTACCGTTCACCAGCCTCAAGTGTTCTGGAAAACAACATTGATTGATTGATTGACAGTTGAATGCCGAAAGCACATTTCACAATCTTGTGTGATGATGTTAAAAAAAAAGAATGTTAAAATGAATTATGGAACAGAATTCATCATCCGTGCATATAAGGCTTATATCTTCAAGTAAAGGTTATGTAAATAAATATGACAATTGGTTGGTGAGTTGGTAAGAATTAGCTCCAGGGACTTTTATCAACTGTGATTGGTACAGTCCCCCATAGCATGTAATGTACACGCCAGAGTAATCTAGTAAGAGAGTGGCGACACTAGCGTTGACTCCCATAAGTCCGTTGTAACAATATGGAATGCGGAAGTGCTCATTCTGAATGGGATAGTAGGAGCAATGTTTGGAACTATAGCCCACAGGCACCCGCTTTGGAACTATAGCCCATAGGCACCCGCTTTGGAACTATAGCCCACAGGCACCCGCTTTGGAACTATAGCCCACAGGCACCCGCTTTGGAACTATAGCCCACAGGCACCCGCTTTGGAACTATAGCCCACAGGCACCCGCTTTGGAACTATAGCCCACAGGCACCCGCTTTGGAACTATAGCCCACAGGCACCCGCTTTGGAACTATAGCCCACAGGCACCCGCTTTGGAACTATAGCCCACAGGCACCCGCTTTGGAACTATAGCCCACAGGCACCCGCTTTGGAACTATAGCCCACAGGCACCCGCTTTGCGGCGAGATCAAAGCGTGTCGTTACTCTCCTACTCAGTCTACAGTCTCTGGTACACGCATAGTAATATTTCACACTGACTGTACTCCCACTTGCAGGGTCAATGCAGGTGTGTTGGACAGTGAAAACTGAAGCAAACATGAAACAATATTTTCATGAACATAAATTCCCACACACTGCTCTTGCTCAGCAGCCTCTGTTTTTAAAACTAGACTAAACACTAAAACATTCCAGGTGACTTAAATGTGACTAAATGAAAGCTATTCAAGAGACTACAAAATGAAAGCTATTCAAGAGACTCCTAAAACAACAACACTGTGTACCTGAGCAGATGACTCCGGCGTCTTCACCGTGGCCACAGTTATTCTCCCCCAGTTCTCTGTGCGGACACTTGGAGAGGGAGGACTCGGTGCCCTCGCACTTGACGTCGTCCAGGTGGATGTTGTTCTTGCCCTCTCCGAAGAAGGCCCTGGACGTGGCCTCCAGCGCCGTCCCACAGTTCATCTCCCTGCACACCACGTCGGCGTTGGTCAGACTCCAGTAGTCGTCGCACACCGTTCCCCAGCTGTTGTCGTGGAAGACCTCCACTCTGCCGGAGCACCGGCTCGGCCCCACCACCCGGATCTTGTCACAGTCTGTAAAAACAAATGTCAAACATAGAAATTATAAATTATTTATTTGGAATACATACTTGAGATACAATGTCTCGTTTTCAAGAGGGTCCTCACGTATATACAGTCAATACAAGGTCAGTTCAGAAAAATAAAAAGAAGGGAAAAAATGATCATAAGAATGACATATTATGGAAGTTATACTGACCTGCGAGCTGTAGTAGGCCTACATTCAGCACTCCTACAGTGTAGATGCCATAAAACAGAGATATTATTCACTGTACCACAAAAGAAATGTCTAAATGATTTCACAAAACAGACGCTATGAAGCTTCACATTGTGAGCTTGTAGGACCTTTCCAGGTTCCAGATTTTGACCTCTAGCCATTAGCAGAGAAAACGTGGTGTGTATACTTTAGTTGATCTCAGCATACATTATTAAACAAAACTTTAATAGTTTAAAAAAAAATACTGTACTGCTCTAATAAAATCTTCAAATAATTATGCACAATTGCGCTTCGATATCAGAACAGTATGTCTGGAAAAACTGTTCGTAAAAATGGAGAATTAAACTTCAGAATCTGAGGAAAGGAAGACTCACCTAAAAGGAGAAAATTAAATGCTTTGTTCTTCATGGCAAATATGAAGACTACCGTCCTCAAAGCAGGACCAAACCTGTATCAAAGACACATAATGAAAGAAAACTAAGACATATTTGTATGTATTCTTCTGCAATATAATGTCATCCGTCTTAAAGAGAACAAATGCAGATTTGTTGGGGGAAAAGTTCCATGATTATCATCCGGATTGCTTACCTTTTAAATGAGGTCAATATGAGCTGATGTTAAAACGAAGTAGGAGTTGAATAAAGCTAGTTGAATGGCAGAGAAGTTCAAAAGGACAAAAGCACTTTGCTCAGATCCGGTAATTCCTTAAATAAACAGATAAACAGAGTGTCCCAATCAGAACTTCAGAACTCCAGGACCGCAAACCTTCATGTTGACATTGTGATCAATCATTAAAGACATGAGGACATGTCAAAATGTCCACAATTTCCTACAATGCATGCAGTTATATTTAAAATGTGTAACAAAACCATATAGGTTTAGGTCAGGACAAAAATGAGATCAATAGATCTTTTAGATCAATCATCTTAAAGAGATATATATCAATAATTTTGAATTGTAATTATTAATATTACTGCAATGAGACTTTCATTCTTAGACATTTTCTTTTCCGTTCGTTCCGTTTACAGTATGTCATTTAGATTATGTTGTGATATAAGGTAATGAGTGTAAATTTGGACAGGTTGACTTGACATTTGTCAAAAAGAATGACAGTTTCTGAGTTAAATGAACAGAGAGGACTTTACCGTAGCGTGTACTATGCTGTGTAGCCTACAGCAGTGGTTCCCAAAGTGGGGTCCGGGGACCCCCAGGGTTCCTTGAGGGAGTACCAGGGGGGGTCCCCAGCTAAATGATAGTTATAGGAACCAAATGGACCCTTATGTGTCTGTAGCTCTGAGAGTGTACAAATGGAACTAAATGGACCCTTATGTGTCTGTAACTCTGAGAGTGTACAAATGGAACCAAATGGACCCTTATGGGTCTGTAACTCTGAGAGTGTACAAATGGAACTAAATGGACCCTTATGGGTCTGTAACTCTGAGAGTGTACAAATGGAACCAAATGGACCCTTACGGGTCTGTAACTCTGAGAGTGTACAAATGGAACTAAATGGACCCTTATGTGTCTGTAACTCTGAGAGTGTACAAATGGAACCAAATGGACCCTTATGGGTCTGTAACTCTGAGAGTGTACAAATGGAACTAAATGGACCCTTATGGGTCTGTAACTCTGAGAGTGTATAAATGGAACCAAATGGACCCTTATGGGTCTGTAACTCTGAGAGTGTACAAATGGAACTAAATGGACCCTTATGGGTCTGTAACTCTGAGTGTACAAATGGAACCAAATGGACCCTTATGGGTCTGTGACTCAGAGAGTGTACAAATGGAACCAAATGGACCCTTATGGGTCTGTAACTCTGAGAGTGTACAAATGGAACCAAATGGACCCTTATGGGTCTGTAACTCTGAGAGTGTACAAATGGAACCAAATGGACCCTTATGGGTCTGTAACTCTGAGAGTGTACAAATGGAACCAAATGGACCCTTATGGGTCTGTAACTCTGAGAGTGTACAAATGGAACCAAATGGACCCTTATGGGTCTGTAACTCTGAGAGTGTACAAATGGAACCAAATGGACCCTTATGGGTCTGTAACTCTGAGAGTGTACAAATGGAACCAAATGGACCCTTATGGGTCTGTAACTCTGAGAGTGTACAAATGGAACCAAATGGACCCTTATGGGTCTGTAACTCTGAGAGTGTACAAATGGAACCAAATGGACCCTTATGGGTCTGTAACTCTGAGAGTGTACAAATGGAACCAAATGGACCCTTATGGGTCTGTAACTCTGAGAGTGTACAAATGGAACCAAATGGACCCTTATGGGTCTGTAACTCTGAGAGTGTACAAATGGAACCAAATGGACCCTTATGGGTCTGTAACTCTGAGAGTGTACAAATGGAACCAAATGGACCCTTATGGGTCTGTAACTCTGAGAGTGTACAAATGGAACCAAATGGACCCTTATGGGTCTGTAACTCTGAGAGTGTACAAATGGAACCAAATGGACCCTTATGGGTCTGTAACTCTGAGAGTGTACAAATGGAACCAAATGGACCCTTATGGGTCTGTAACTCTGAGAGTGTACAAATGGAACCAAATGGACCCTTATGGGTCTGTAGCTCTGAGAGTGTACAAATGGAACCAAATGGACCCTTATGGGTCTGTAGCTCTGAGAGTGTACAAATGGAACCAAATGGACCCTTATGGGTCTGTAGCTCTGAGAGTGTACAAATGGAACCAAATGGACCCTTATGGGTCTGTAACTCTGAGAGTGTACAAATGGAACCAAATGGACCCTTATGGGTCTGTAACTCTGAGAGTGTACAAATGGAACCAAATGGACCCTTATGGGTCTGTAACTCTGAGAGTGTACAAATGGAACCAAAATGGTTCCACTCAGAGTTAAATTAATATTGATTTTACAATATAAATTGGGGGGGTCCCAGAGATAGAAATGCCATCAAAGGGGGGGTCCGTAGCCTAATGCATGTCTAATGGGGGGTCTCTGGCATGGCATACCTTTTCAAATGAGGGTCCGCGGGGCTAATTAGTGTCAATTTGGGGGCCCTTGACATAAGAAAGTTTGGGAACCCACTGACTGTCATCATAAATGCAACTTCCATTCCATAGGTCAGGAAAGTCCAGTTCTGTCAGTGATGACATTATGACTCACCTGACTATACGTTCTCTAACATGGAACTGATGCATGATTGTGACGGGAACAGAGAGTGAGGTCAGAGGTCATTCAACTATGACCCCAACCATGGACGTGCACAGAGTGTTAGAGGGGCAGGGGCTGAAATCCCATATAGAGGGCACATTTGGACAAAAATAGCAGATCTACAAGCTTGTACATCAGCTATTTTCGGGGCACACAACCCAGCACTCTTTAGCTACTGGAGATGCGGTGTAACGACATGGAATTTTAAACAAATTTGTTCAACGCAAAATACTGCGTATTGGGGGGGAAAATGCAATGCTCCTGAATGCTGCCTTTCGGTATAATGGCACGGAATGGAAAGCAGTGGCATTTTGCATTTCTTCCACCATATTATAGTACATGCTGCATTCGTGGTCTGGAAAGGGCAGTTATTTTTTTTACAAACGGGTAAAAGGGCAGGGGCTTAAGCTATAGCCCCCTTTGATGTCTATGTGTGCACCTCCCTGACCCCAACTGCCTTTGATTTCTAACAAGAAAGGCCGTGTGTGTGTATAGACAAACACAGCAGAGTATAGACAAACACAGCAGAGCCAAGGTCAGCTTTTGTTTTTGTTTTAACTAACAGGTCGCATATTATTATAGCCTACTGGTGGAAGGGAGTTACTACAAGAGCTCTTTATTGATGCACAGGTTGACCTACGTTACAGTCCTTTGTTTGCTGTGTGTTGTTGTTTGAATGCTATCTATCTGTTTGCTGCTGCATTGTCTGTAAGGAAGCCAAACTAAAATAAGTTTTACTCTTATTATTACACAAGATGTAACAATAAAGTACAACCTTGAACCTTGATCCTTCCAAATTTGGGTATGATCAATCTCAATAGATGTCGTCACTCCACTTCCTCCTTCCGGGAAAGATGGAAATAAATCATCTGTTGTTTTTACAAACTTAGTGGCTTTGGTACATTTACTTTGGTAGATTTTAATCTTCAAGTATACATTCTGTTGCGGTCTAACTATATACTCCCTCAGTTATTGATGTGGCTTACATGAATTCTCCACTACGAATTTACAAATATGAGATTTTTAGTCCCTTCCTTATTTTTCTCAGATGGAAACCTCTTTTGAAATTATTTATGCTTCAAATTCCCTTTCTTCAAGAGGGGAGGGGAGGATCAAGAGAGGGTTTATTCGTCACTCAGTTACAAGCAGCACAACAATACAACAAGATAATGATCAATAATCTATCTATAAATGCACCATGTCTCTGTAGTCTGTATGTGTGTACGGCTGTACATTACCTTCGACGTACAGTGAACGGTTCCAGAGACGAGTTAAGTGGATTACAGTACTGTAATCCACTTAACTACTCGTCTCTGGAATCGTTCACACACTGACTTCAAATTCGACACACGTGTTCCACCCCCCCCACAGGGAGGGCAGTGCCCGGTGTTGAGTCGGTCGGACACACGGTTGTCCAGAACCGCCACAAAAGGCCTCTGCCCAGGCTCTGGACTGGGCCCCCTGCCCAGACTCCATATGGAGCTGGCCTGTTCTGACATCACAACACTCCATATTTGCATTTGGGCATGCCTGACACAGAACTCTATAGGACTAAAGGGACACAGAGAGACAGATACAGAAATCTCCATATATGGGCATAAAAGGGACACAGACAGATGGGTGGAACGGGTACTCTGACACGGGTACAACAGGTATAGAATAGAGGGTGTGCACGAGACGTCATCATCATACCTGGAAGTTATGCAGGAACGCCCACTGAGTGTCCGAAAACTACTTTCTGGCCTTGACAGCCCATTCATCCAAACAGAAAAGTCCTATTTGATTGCATTAAACGACGTTAAACAATGATACACTCACTTTTCCCACTCGATTTGCCATTCACTTTATGCATTGCGCATACCCTCTAGCCGGGTGGGGGCATGGATCTCCAACTTACATCGTTACCGACTCGGTCCTCTACAGCCAGGCACCGGTCTAGTAATAATAATACTGTGGGGTTGGTTTTTTTTTTTACTGTATTTAAAATTTTATCGTTTTTTTAGAATAAGGGGTTGGAAAATATTATTTGCAGCTGCAGCTTATCACGTGAAGAAGGCATACTGTAGGGTGTGTAGGCCTACCTGTGTATGTGGCAGCTGTGGTTAGAGTGTCCGGGGGTTCGATCCCCGGCCGGGTCATACCAAAGACTGTAAAAATGAGACCCAAATGCATCCCTGGTTGACACTCAGCATCAAGGGTTGGATTGGGGGTTGGAAGTGAGGACGCTGGCGTTGACTGTTCGCCGCTTCACCTCCCAATGTATGAATGAATGAACCATTGTAGGCGCTTTGAGTAGGCACGTAGTGCATAGAAAAGCGCCATAAAAATGCAATTCATTATTATTATTATTATGTGTATATGACATGCCATTAGTGAATCCCGCATGTGAAAATCAACAATGACATTGTAAACAAAGAGGGGATGCTCATTTGGAGGCAACGAGAGGGAGGGATTAAGTAGGACCAAATCAGATGGCCTTTAAAGACCAATTTCTGTAAAACGGAGGTGTAACTTTTCTTCAAATGCACACATTTCATCGTAATTGTCTTACCATCGTTTTTACTTGGAGGTAAAAGATGAATGCTTTCAGTAATCATAACGCTGAGCTTGCTAATGTCCGTCCATCCATCCATCTTCAACCGCTTATCTGTAGTCGGGTCGCGGGGGCAACATCTCCAACCAGAGAGCTCCAGACTTCCATCTCCTCCAGAGCAACATTAGTGACTTCCTCCTCTGGGATCCTGAGACGTTCCAAGGCCAGTGAGTCGATGTTTCCTCCAACTGCGCCTTGCTCTGCCCCCGGGGGTCTCCTCCCAGTGGGACATGTCCAGGTAAACCTAATATTACGGGACTTGATATTTTTAAACTACAGAGATGAGATATTTGATGCTAGATGGGGTCAAATGGGATAATTCTATTCAATGGAAATGAGTATCGAGTTCAGCTATATGTACACTTAAAAGTAAACATTGCATTATAATACCAACAACAATGCATGGCAATAGACCCCAAGTTTCAGTTGACTCACTCGCTAATTTTAATCTGGCATTTCACGCAAAGTTCTCAAAATAAGTGTTCAAATGTCCTTGAAAGCGTATAAGGTGGGTGTGTTTTGTAAGTGTATATATTGTCAATATCTAAATAGTGGTATTAATTTATTAATATTGCAATGCAACAGAAAATGCATGGGTCGACAGGTTTAGTTTCCTCCTTTATATCTACATACATACACCTTTCTGAATAAAGAAAATGGACAAACACACAAAAACGTTAATAAGGCACAAACACATGACGCACATTCTCCTTGTCCAAAAAAAAAAAAAAAAAAAAAAGCTTAAAAAAACAACCCCAGTCAGAGAACAAAAGTTAAAATCTTCATTCACAAAAATCCACTGCCCCCCCCCCCACCCCCACCTCCCCTTAAGTTTACTGTAAATAATTTACATGAGTTTCAGCTATTATTATGTTTAGTGTTCAGACTTCAGAGTGACCCACGGCCGGAATATTAACAGTTGTCAAAGAATTAGTGTTCACACACACTGCTGCTGTCCCTGCACACATTCAAGCCCTGTTATACATACTGTACAGACTCGCGCAACACCACAAACGGCAGATATAAAAGCTCACTTGTATAAGCTACGCACTGTGGGCTTGTAGATGTGCTATTCCCGGTGAGTGACATTGTGCACAACCAAGTATAAACCAGTATTCCCTTTATATGCAGTGGTTTTCAAAGTTGGGTTCCAGTAGTGACCCTCAGGGGTACCTCGAGGGAGGGGGTTCGAAATGGACACAGGTCCGGACCGTGACTGCGTGAGAGTGCATTCGTACACACCAAGAGTTATGAGGGGAGTCCTTGAAATAGTTTTGA
Organism: Protomyctophum bolini; assembly: GCF_963924005.1. NCBI lineage: Eukaryota > Metazoa > Chordata > Actinopteri > Myctophiformes > Myctophidae > Protomyctophum > Protomyctophum bolini. The sequence continues at coordinate 36,198,068 of NC_137880.1, read as the reverse complement.
GAACCACAACAACTTTTAACATTTCAAATTCATGATTTGGTGGTGGAGACGATTCTTCCCAGAATCCCCAGGTGTTGGATCAGAGTTCTGTCCTATACTTGAAGAACCTGCGGCGAGCCTCCCACTCTGCAGGAAACCAAACATCTGGTGGACGACGGACAGACGGACGGACGGACGGTCAAAGAATAAAAAGTCCTCCTTGGCCAACAAGGGAGATCTAGAGGTTTACAGGGTCTCGGGTATAGAGCTGCACTGCTACTGTTGCATCATGGGCATTAGAAGTCCACAAACACGGGGGCATAACCGACGGGTATGTGCCCACTGTTCTCTTCTTTCTCTCTCTCTCCTCTTCTTAAGACCATTCAGAGTATGTAAATCCAGATATTCATCAAAAAAACAAAACAAAAAAAACCAAGGAACAACAAAGCAATGACAAAAAAGTTGCAGTGTATTGTGTTTCTTTTTTTGTTTGTTTTGTTTTAGTTTTTTTTTTTTTTTTTTTTTTCTTAAATAGGTATACAAAAGAAGGGGGGGCTGCCATGGGCCCATTGCTGAACCATTTTTAAATGGTTAACATTGCATTGTGTCCATTATCACGTCATACAGTTACAGGTACTCAAACTCCAGTGCTTGATGTAACGCCAGCAGATCAGAGTGACTCGATATCCTCCAGAAGGGCATGTTGTGCTGTAGAGGCAGACAGACGAATACAAACACACACACAGAGACACTTAGATGAAAAAGCAATAGACAAGTCAACATTTTATGCACATTATAGTAGGCCTACTGTATAGTCATTATTTTATCATGTTTGTCACACACACCGCCACCCAAAGGTCATGCAAGCTACACTACTGTAGCTTGTATAGATAGATAGCTGCTTGGCTTATATATATATATATAAAAAGCACCGCAAACAAAAACCAAAATCCATGCATTCCTACTGTACGCTAAAAACACTTCCCAGCAGCACCCTGCAGCGTTATATGAACTGTGCCCCAAAGCTGAAGACGACGCAAGACTCACACACACACAACATAACTCCCTGCTTAAAACCATTCAGGACGGGAACCCCTTTGTGGCGTTTTAAGCATTATGTTATATAGCAGATCTACAAGCTCATAGTGCCGCGCTATAGGAGCTTGTAGATCTGCTATTTTTTGGAAAATCGTGAAAATGTGGCGCAAAAATTTGGAATATATATTCTTTCAGAGCGAACGGGGGGGGGGGGGGGGGGGGGTCGGCGGCCAAATGCATCAACTGACATAGAAACGTGGTTTTATTTTCAGATTATGATTGAGCAGACATTCTGTTGAATCTGGTCCTAAATGGCTTAAGGAATGTGCACTGGAGAGAGCAATACAGGCTCTTTTCCTGTCTCGTACACTTAGTAGTAGAACGGTAACATCACCGACCGACGGATGAATGAGAAACAGATTCCAAACAGTGGAGTGTACGTCGCCCACCCGTGCCATCCTTTGGAAAATCCAGTCAGTCAATCATTCCTTGCGGTGGGGGGGGGGGGGGGTGGGGGGGGGGGGGTGCCGTCTGCCGGCCACCAAAAATAACACATCTACACAAGCTGCAGATCTGCTGTTTTGGGTGCATTGTTTTGTGGTGCACACTCACTCACTCAGCCAAGTTTAACTCGGGGCTTCTTATAACGACGGACGAGAACACTACTGCGTGTTACTTACTGCACGAGAGTTAATTCACGCAAAGGTCTAGACATGAGATCGTTATAAACTTAAACACTGTGTGCACATTTAGTCTCCCATGCATTTACGCTTACAAAACTCTTAACTTGTGTTTACAATGAAATGAAAAATTATTATCATGGCTTAAAAAAATTAAATAATTTTGATGTTTTTCTTTTTTTAATGGTACAAAATGTACAACACTGGTCAAGTCTCACAATCTCAATACCCCAAACCTATCAAGTTGAGATCAAAAGTCTAATTTAATCTCATGAAAACAAACAAAAGTGGGACCAAAACAAAAACCCCCAAACAGCAAGTTAAAAACGACCAACTCAAAACCACTACACACACACAGCAAAGAAAGGCAGGCTTTGGGTCCAGTCAGCGCTCGCGGGCGGGCGGCGCTGTGTGGAATAGGCGGGCCGGCGGGCGGGCGGGTGGGGGGGTCACGGTGAGGCGAACGTCGCTGGTACCATTACCTTTTTGGCCGCCTGCTCCTCTTCCACACCGTCCCCAATTACAACATACACTACTTTCCTGCCAAACCTTTGCATTATGCGCTCAAAGCAACTCTCTTTGCCTGCAAAAAAATACAAAATAAACAAAAGGGGGGAGGAAGGAAGGAGGGGTTAAAGTTCAGAGTTTATTTATTTGTTATTTTGTGCGTTTTTACCTGGCTGGCCGCATGCTCTTCGTCTCTCCCATCTCCAACCACAACGTATGTAATGTTAGTGCCAAAGCGGTTGACTATACGCTCAAAACAGCTCTCTTTGCCTGGAGACAAACAACAACGGCTCAACACAACAGATTTTCTTTTCCTTTAACTTTTTGGCGGTTTAGACGGAAATGAAAAAGACAGGAATGAATGAGACAGGCTTGTGTAAATCAGGAATGGTGGAGTGAGGGATGAGAGGAGACAGACGCACACACACACACACACACACACACACACACACACACACACACACACACACAAATATAGACACAGTTTTGTTCCGTGATAACAGAGGTCTCACTCTGATCAATCCTGACACTTTGACACAGGGCAACATGCCTGGGACGCGCTTCGGTTCAAACGGATTTGGTAAATGGTTAAACGCCACAACGGAAGAGTGGAGATAATGACAGAAGTCGTGTCCTAAATTTAAAGCAATGTTGAACTTTGGTAATTGCTACTTGGGCATATGATTCTAAGACCAAATATTGAGTATATTTTGTTTGTTTGCGTCTGTGTGCTCTCTCACTGCTCTGTGACGGAGAAATGTGCCACGTTTCCAATTCACTCATTGTGTGGCAAAAAGCAGGACTCAAATAAAACCGTCCTTTCTTTTGCACATAAACACGATCAATAAACACAATATAACCCAATCAATAGATCAATTCATTCTCAGCCATTGTAAAAATCCAGGGTAAACTGGGACCTCTTGTGGCTTATTGCTTTTCTAAAACGGTTACAAACACATAGCAAAATATTAACCTAATAAAACTATTAATTCCACAAAAGTAGCTACAGTACGCTTTGCGCCCACCAGAGCGAGCCACACACTCGGCAAGTAGGCTATGTGACGGGAGAATAGCGCTCGATAATCCCTACGGGGCTGCCTGGAGCCACACATTCAGTCATATGTGGGTCAGTGTGGGCGGTGCTTATACACGCCCGCACGTCCAGCGTGTGTAACGCAATCAAGTGCTGTAATGTAAACACAACCTAACAGGACTAACAACTCGAAAGTATTATGGAGATATCAGATTTTTTGTCCTGCTGCTTCCGGGTTCATCGTTTCTGCCTGAGAGAGACCAGATCAAGGTAGGAGGAGGAGGAGGGAACTTTAATGTGAACTCAATGCTGTCAGGTTACGTGCCTGGAGGTGCATCAAATCAAACTGGGGGTCCTCGAGATCCAAAAAGGTTGAGAACGCACCCTGGGCAAGACCTAAGCTGAAAAGACTATCAGCGGATGTTGCGGGATTTTAGCGGAAGTGAAATCGTTGATGCTTTACAAATCAGTTTACATTCTCTGTGAATGAAACAAGTGTTGTGATTGGTCGGGAAAATATCGTATCCGGGGGAAATACATTTGACGGCTGTTCCGGAGGATACAACCGCCGATAGCTTCTCTGCCTTAGGTTGTGACCAGGCTTTTCTTTTCGCAGATAAGTAAGCCTGGGACCGAGGCTATTGAGAACCACGTCTCTTTCTACCTCTGCAGAAGGACAGACAGACGGTGTGTGTGTGGACGTGCTTTCTGAGACGTGGCATCTAACCTGAAACACTTGCTTGTGTCTCCAACCTCAGGAGAGAGAGTTGTCATGGTTACCACATTACTACGTCCACTTCAATTAAGGCACCGCGGGGATGATTTGGGCGTAACGCAAAGGTCACGGACACAGGGAACACACACACACACACACACACGCGCACGCACTGACACATGCACAGACTTGGCTCGTGCTTCCTCTCCTGGGAACTTTGGCTCTCTCTCTCTCTCTCTCTCTCTCTCTCTCTCTCTCTCTCTCTCTCTCTCTCTCTCTCTCTCTCTCTCTCCTTTTTATGGAAGTTGTTTGTTTCCTCCAGTCAGATTGATACATGGTTGAATTTGGGGCTGGCCACAGTCAGTCACGGCACATTAGCATAACTTTGGAAGGGTTCAGGCAGAGTCCGTGTGGAAAGCGTGGCGTCCGCCCAGCGTGTCAGAGGGCGTTCCGTGTCAGAGGTATACAGGCCCGCCAGGCCAGATGGGGAGCAGGTGAGGTGACAACTACAATATTAATGACGCCACGACGATGATGATGTTCAGGACGGTGGATTTTCAAAGTAGCGACTGCGGGCATCCACCAGGGGGCACCAAGTGGGCCGATTAGAAAGTAAAATTATAAATGTTGTCCTTTATATTGTCAAAATGTTCCACTTTAGAAAATTAATTTCAGAATAGGCAGAATATGTCTATTTGGGGGGTTCTTCATGTGGACAATTTTTTTGAAAAGGCCTGGTTTAGGTTAACATTAACTGGAGAATAGATGCATATTATTCAGGATTAAATGAAGAAGTTTCCATATAAGTTTCGAGGCGGGTGTGTGTTTTAATGTGAGATGTAGAACGCACTAAGCCAGGCAATGCAATGTTGTGTACTGTATAGACATTTGCTGCACGGTTTCAGTGGAGGGTATAATAACACAGAATACACATCAATACTCATACAAAGTGCAGTGAAAATGGCATTTTGTTAAAAGTATAACCAGATTACACTAATGCTTATTTATACCTTGTGGTGCACTGAACCGTGACACGACAAAGTATATAAAGTGGGCTTATGTGGAGGAGAGAGTGTGCATGTATCTGTGTGTGTGTGTGTGTGTGTGTGTGTGTGTGTGTGTGTGTGTGTGCGCGTGCGTTTCCTTCTAATGCCGGATCATGTGGGGGTCACACTTTCACTCAGTTTAGCCCAATTCAGATCGGTGTCTAGTTTGAGCGTGGTAATCTAGAGCACTCGGCCCAGACTTATCCGTTTTCTCTGAGTTCCACTGCAGGCACTATAACGTAATCTGTCAGCACTGAGATTCCGTAAGTATCGCAAGAGGAAACCTTGGCCGTGGTGTGTGGATGGATGTGGCCTTTCTGATGTAGGCGTGGCAGCGAAAAATACGACTGAAAATGTGCAGCACGTTTGACCATCTATGACAACCATATCTTGCCACTAGCAAACAAATAGGCCTATGTGCCTCTTTCCATTAGTTTGGAGAGCTACATGTAGCCTACAGCATAGAATATGTATGACTGTATACGGTATACCAGTAAGACGCGCAAACGCGGGAAGCGAACGCAGCTGAGACCCTGCAGATCATGTCTGTCTGTCTGTCTGTCTGTGTGTCTGTCCCGCTGTTACTGTATATGTGGACCTGGCCCCTTTTGTGCCCATATATAGAGCTGAGTGATTGCTGATGCAACACACTCCATATTTGACAGACAGACAGACAGACAGACAGACAGACAGACAGACAGACAGACAGACAGACAGACAGACAGACAGACAGACAGACAGACATGATCTGCTAGGTCTCATAGTAAGTTCTCACTGCGTTCACAAAAACAAAAATAGTATAAAATAGAAGATTATATGTTTCTACGTGAACCCTAGCGTCCATATTGTTGGCATGCCATGATCGAAAACTAACGTTCAGCCGAAAACAGCTCACAAGAGCTTGTAGACCAGCTATTTTTGGCGAAGAGATTTGTAAAGGGAGTTAAAAAAAAAAAAAAAAAGCTTTCTAGCCGTGCTTAAACCACGATAATGGCACGGCTAATCAAAACAAAGAATTCAGCCGTGCTTTTCACTCAGAGCGTAGCAGACTCGGTGGCTAGGCTACAGTAGCTGGTTTCTTGGGACATTAATGTGGTCGTAGTGGCTACATCCGTCATTGAAAAGATATTATTTTTCAATCAATCAATCAATCAATCAATAAGCCGTCTGCAAGGTAATCTTCTGAATTGAGGTTCATTACAACATGGTGGTTGGAAGGCGTCGTGCTAGTAGTGTCTCTTACCAATTTTGGTTGCGCTGTAAATGTTCTCTATTGGGAAAGCAGATCCAAGACTATACAAGAGAACTTTAGCCAGCGCTGGTATGAGCTGTGTCGTGGTCACCAACACATTTACACAATTGCTCCTGTGGGAGAAAGAAGGAGACAGAGACAGAGATAAATTAGATTAATGGATATGGGTAGATGTATGACATTTGATGGATGCAGGGCAGTGGCAATGCGGCGGGTTGGCAAGATGACACATTTAAAAAATACAGTATGTATCAGGTTGGTTTAACCCATTTAGACCTGAAAATCTGAAAAAACCCATGTTTCTATTATGTCAGTGGTTCTCAAGCATTTTCATGTCAAGTACCCTCAAAAATAATATGTAATTACTAATTGGCCACCGACCCCCATTTCAAAATATGTTGTTCTAGGGTCCCCCCAGAAGCAAAGATCTGACTTAAAACGTTCGCTCTGAAGGAATATATTCAAAAGATTTGCACCACATTTTCAAGACTTTTCAAGATAAGCAGATCTACAAGCTCGTAGTTTGTAGATCATAATGCTATAAACACCAAAAGGTGTTCCCGCCCAGAATGGGTTAAATGTACTTTTTGTAGTCATGTTGGTTTAATGTCATTTGAAAATACATTTTCTAAAATACATTTTTATAGAAACTACATTCCCCAACAGTGAACAGTCTTCTAGAACCACAAAAACGTGTGTGTTTACGAAACTCTAACACATCCCTCGTGCTACAGACTGGAAAGTATGGAAAGTATCAGTGAAGTCTAAACTGGACCGTGCGCATGCATGGTGGTGGGATTTAGAAGATGCAGAAAATGTTTCCACTGGTGGTTTCAGACCACAAACCCTTCTGTTGACAAAGCATTGGCATTTCCCCACAGGACCACAGAAGCATGGAAGACGCAGGTGGCAATAACTAACACGGTTATGGAAATGTTGAGATGGTGATGATTGCAGTGTTGATTTTGACAGCAAATTTTTTGATTTCATGCAGGTTTTAGTCATAGTCATTTAGTCTTTTGAATTGTTTTAATTTAGTTTGAAGGCACATTTTAGCCACCTGGAAAGTTTTAGTGTTAGTCTAGTTTTAGTCGACTAAATATCATGATATTTTTGTCGACTACTACGGTTGTTTTAGTCGACTACAATGTATTTTGGGCGGGCCTTGATGCTGCTGTTTTACACTTGCTGAAAATAGTTGATATACAAGCTCACAACTCATCGCATTTTTAGCATGCAACCAAGTGTAAAATGACTTATACTGGATCTCTTGTCTTATCCACTAGTCCCTCCCTGACATTTTAGTCTAGTTTTTATTTGTCTATGAAATTGTCAGTATATTTAGTCTTAGTTTCAGCCATCATAGCTTAGTTTTCATTTAGTTTCAATGTAGTTTTCGCCAGTGGAAAAAGGTAGTCGACGAACATTTTTCGTCTTAGTTTTAGTCGACGAAAACAACACTGCTATCTCTACTGTATACCCTAGTTGTAGCCTACAGAGGATCTGACTTTTTCACTGTATCCACAACATCACTTGGGAAATAAATAATACATCATTTTAATTGAACATATTTTGTCCATATTCTCATTCTGGCATGCTCTTCCGTGAAGTATTAGAGCCAGCTTGCAGACTTTTAAAGACAAAACATACGAGGCTGAGGTTTTGAACTCTCAATCTCTGCTTTAAGAAGCACACACTTCACCAATGTGTTTTCTGTGGTTCACTTTGTCTCTATGTCTCAACCTGTGGGTCTTCTTTTGCAACTGAATGGCTGGAAAATGGAAATTAAGAGTTTACAATAGTACGTGGTGCATGCATAAACTTTCCTTAATGATTATATCTGGTTTCAGTATTAATTTATGATATAAGTTTTGTATCTTAATGTAACGTCTACTCTGTACCAACCAACACAGTTCCTCCTAATTAATGAAGTTATCATGCACACTCACTCTTCATTGAAGAATTACAGCAAAGTCATTTTGCCTTAATTTTCACCTGCACCACATGCACAAGGAAAGTTGACAAATATGGTAATTACTTTGTCTTAATGTCAGATTTACACGTATCTGTGCACGCCACTGGATGGGTGGAATGTTGGATACATGATTGGATGAAGACTGAAGTTTAGATGGGTGAATTTGGAGGAGGCACCTAGAGCTAGGGCTTTAAGCAACTAGTCAACTATTCAACTAGTCGACTAGTAAACATCACTAGAAGTGAAAGCCCTACCTAGAGCTGATAATGGACAGCGACTTGAGTGCGTTGGTGAGCCAGGAGTCTGTCAGAGCCTCGATCTCTGCTCTCAGCTGGAGCCAGGCGTCCCTCTTAGCTGGGCCCAGCAGACCTACGAGAATCGGAGGAGAAAAAAAACAACGTTTGAAAATCTGCCCAAAATAGGGATGCCAGGGTTAAAGTGCTTAAGAGACCTTTTGGCAGAATGTGAAGTGACAGAAATGTGGACTAATTCCAAAGCTGAACCATACCAGAGGGAGCTTCAAGTGACTGAAAAACTACCTCTAGACCAGAGGTTCTCAAAGTGGGGTTTGGTGGGTGAAAAACTACCTCTAGACCAGAGGTTCTCAAAGTGGGGTCTGGTGGGTGAAAAACTACCTCTAGACCAGAGGTTCTCAAAGTGGGGTCTGGTGGGTGAAAAACTACCTCTAGACCAGAGGTTCTCAAAGTGGGGTCTGGTGGGTGAAAAACTACCTCTAGACCAGAGGTTCTCAAAGTGGGGTCTGGTGGGTGAAAAACTACCTCTAGACCAGAGGTTCTCAAAGTGGGGTCTGGTGGGTGAAAAACTACCTCTGGACCAGAGGTTCTCAAAGTGGGGTCTGGTGGGTGACCTTGAGGGGTTCATAATGATTGGTACAAATGGAACCAAACCATTAAGCCCAAACCACACCGGAGTTGCATTGGTGTGGTTGACCTTAAAACGGTTTGGTTGGGACTCGTCCAAAATAGACATGGCAGGTTGAAAGTGGTCTCACAACGCGTCGCAGCGCGACGCGTTGTGAGATTGCATACGGTATCTGCTATTTTCAGCATGCAACCCAGCATAAAACTGGATCTCTTTGTCCACTAGTCCCTTACTAACATTTTAGTCTAGTTTTTATTTGTTGACGAAATTGTCAGTATATTTAGTCTTAGTTTTAGTCATCATAGATTTGTTTTTATTTAGTTTTGTCAGTGAAAAAAGGTAGTCGACGAACATTTTTCGCCTTAGTTTTAGTCGACGAAAACAACATCTCTTTGACTCTCTCTCTTACCCCCCCACATTGTTTCTGTATGTGGTGTACATCTCTTTGACTCTCTCTCTTACCCCCACATTGTTTCTGTATGTGGTGTACATCTCTTTGACTCTCTCTCTCTTACCCCCACATTGTTTCTGTATGTGGTGTACATCACTTTGACTCTCTCTCTTACCCCCCACATTGTTTCTGTATGTGGTGTACATCACTTTGACTCTCTCTCTTACCCCCCACATTGTTTCTGTATGTGGTGTACATCTCTTTGACTCTCTCTCTTACCCCCCACATTGTTTCTGTATGTGGTGTACATCTCTTTGACTCTCTCTCTTACCCCCACATTGTTTCTGTATGTGGTGTACATCTCTTTGACTCTCTCTCTCTTACCCCCACATTGTTTCTGTATGTGGTGTACATCACTTTGACTCTCTCTCTTACCCCCCACATTGTTTCTGTATGTGGTGTACATCACTTTGACTCTCTCTCTTACCCCCCACATTGTTTCTGTATGTGGTGTACATCTCTTTGACTCTCTCTCTTACCCCCCACATTGTTTCTGTATGTGGTGTACATCTCTTTGACTCTCTCTCTCTTACCCCCCACATTGTTTCTGTATGTGGTGTACATCTCTTTGACTCTCTCTCTTACCCCCACATTGTTTCTGTATGTGGTGTACATCTCTTTGACTCTCTCTCTTACCCCCACATTGTTTCTGTATGTGGTGTACATCTCTTTGACTCTCTCTCTTACCCCCCACATTGTTTCTGTATGTGGTGTACATCTCTTTGACTCTCTCTCTCTTACCCCCACATTGTTTCTGTATGTGGTGTACATCTCTTTGACTCTCTCTCTTACCCCCACATTGTTTCTGTATGTGGTGTACATCTCTTTGACTCTCTCTTACCCCCACATTGTTTCTGTATGTGGTGTACATCTCTTTGACTCTCTCTCTCTTACCCCCACATTGTTTCTGTATGTGGTGTACATCTCTTTGACTCTCTCTCTTACCCCCCACATTGTTTCTGTATGTGGTGTACATCTCTTTGACTCTCTCTCTTACCCCCCCCACATTGTTTCTGTATGTGGTGTACATCTCTTTGACTCTCTCTCTTACCCCCCACATTGTTTCTGTATGTGGTGTACATCTCTTTGACTCTCTCTCTTACCCCCCACATTGTTTCTGTATGTGGTGTACATCTCTTTGACTCTCTCTCTTACCCCCCCCACATTGTTTCTGTATGTGGTGTACATCTCTTTGACTCTCTCTCTCTTACCCCCCACATTGTTTCTGTATGTGGTGTACATCTCTTTGACTCTCTCTCTTACCCCCACATTGTTTCTGTATGTGGTGTACATCTCTTTGACTCTCTCTCTCTTACCCCCCACATTGTTTCTGTATGTGGTGTACATCTCTTTGACTCTCTCTCTTACCCCCACATTGTTTCTGTATGTGGTGTACATCTCTTTGACTCTCTCTCTTACCCCCTACATTGTTTCTGTATGTGGTGTACATCTCTTTGACTCTCTCTCTTACCCCCCACATTGTTTCTGTATGTGGTGTACATCTCTTTGACTCTCTCTCTTACCCCCCCACATTGTTTCTGTATGTGGTGTACATCTCTTTGACTCTCTCTCTTACCCCCCACATTGTTTCTGTATGTGGTGTACATCTCTTTGACTCTCTCTCTTACCCCCCACATTGTTTCTGTATGTGGTGTACATCTCTTTGACTCTCTCTCTTACCCCCCACATTGTTTCTGTATGTGGTGTACATCTCTTTGACTCCCTCTCTCTTACCCCCCACATTGTTTCTGTATGTGGTGTACATCTCTTTGACTCTCTCTCTCTTACCCCCACATTGTTTCTGTATGTGGTGTACATCTCTTTGACTCTCTCTCTTACCCCCACATTGTTTCTGTATGTGGTGTACATCTCTTTGACTCTCTCTCTTACCCCCCACATTGTTTCTGTATGTGGTGTACATCTCTTTGACTCTCTCTCTTACCCCACACATTGTTTCTGTATGTGGTGTACATCTCTTTGACTCTCTCTCTTACCCCCACATTGTTTCTGTATGTGGTGTACATCTCTTTGACTCTCTCTCTTACCCCCCACATTGTTTCTGTATGTGGTGTACATCTCTTTGACTCTCTCTCTTACCCCCACATTGTTTCTGTATGTGGTGTACATCTCTTTGACTCTCTCTCTTACCCCCCCACATTGTTTCTGTATGTGGTGTACATCTCTTTGACTCTCTCTCTCTTACCCCCACATTGTTTCTGTATGTGGTGTACATCTCTTTGACTCTCTCTCTTACCCCCACATTGTTTCTGTATGTGGTGTACATCTCTTTGACTCTCTCTCTTACCCCCCACATTGTTTCTGTATGTGGTGTACATCTCTTTGACTCTCTCTCTTACCCCCCACATTGTTTCTGTATGTGGTGTACATCTCTTTGACTCTCTCTCTTACCCCCCCACATTGTTTCTGTATGTGGTGTACATCTCTTTGACTCTCTCTCTTACCCCCACCCACATTGTTTCTGTATGTGGTGTACATCTCTTTGACTCTCTCTCTTACCCCCACATTGTTTCTGTATGTGGTGTACATCTCTTTGACTCTCTCTCTCTTACCCCCCACATTGTTTCTGTATGTGGTGTACATCTCTTTGACTCTCTCTCTTACCCCCCACATTGTTTCTGTATGTGGTGTACATCTCTTTGACTCTCTCTCTTACCCCCACATTGTTTCTGTATGTGGTGTACATCTCTTTGACTCTCTCTCTCTTACCCCCCACATTGTTTCTGTATGTGGTGTACATCTCTTTGACTCTCTCTCTTACCCCCACATTGTTTCTGTATGTGGTGTACATCTCTTTGACTCTCTCTCTTACCCCCACATTGTTTCTGTATGTGGTGTACATCTCTTTGACTCTCTCTCTCTTACCCCCACATTGTTTCTGTATGTGGTGTACATCTCTTTGACTCTCTCTCTTACCCCCACATTGTTTCTGTATGTGGTGTACATCTCTTTGACTCTCTCTCTTACCCCCCACATTGTTTTTGTATGTGGTGTACATCTCTTTGACTCGCCGGTAGCGGAAGGCCAGCTTCCTCATCCAGTCTACCCCGCCGCGGACCCCCGTGGCCAGGCACAGGTTGGCGCTGGTCGCAGCTGCATGGAAGCCATCAGTTGCAAAACTGTAAGTACTGTCAATAACAATAATGATTATGTTTTATTACAAAACTCTTGCTCTTCATGGGGGAACACAAAACCATTAATTTATTCATTATTATTCAGGACTGTGAGATCTGTTATCTTTTCTTTTTGTAAAGAACGGCTCGGATATATAATAAAAATGTAAATGATGTTGTGATCATGTGTATGTTTCTTTCTTGCATATACTTTATTTATTGTTATCTAGTTATCTTTATCCTTAAAACGGCCAATCGTAATAAATCATGCAAGCAATAATTGTTATCCATAATCAAGCAGGCCTATACATAATTGTTTATGAATGAGTTTTGATTTATTACATTACAAATTATTCACATTTTTAATTTTTATACACAATAATTAGGTCACGGATTATAAAAACGAGAAGTCTTGAACTCTCACCTTAAGTCCTGGCCGTTGTCATCTGACGACACATCATCAATGTGCACCTGGTCACACTCCTAAACACGCACGCACACACGCGCATGCGCACACACACACACACACACACACACACACACACACACACACACACACACACACACACACACACACACACACACACACACACACACACACACACACACACACACACACACACACACACACACACACACGATAATAGATTCAGTTCAATAACAGGGTAATGTATACGTATTATTAACCACTTATAGCCCTATTTATTTTGTTTACGTTCTGACATAATCATATTAAATGTCGGGTAAATAAATAGGCTGGTGCACCAATAGGGAGCCAGCGTCCGTTTCCAGCGCTAGTCTGATCCGCCCCTCCATTGGTTACTTCCAGGCTATAGTAAACCTGTTGAAATCTGATTCTGTGATATGGTTTCATACCACTAGGGGGGAGTATCTCTCATTCATTTATAGCCCACTCATTTATATACTTATACCTTATCCCTAAACGTATGAGTCACATTTTACTATTTTGAAAAAACATGTTAAATGAAATAGTTCAACTTGCTGATCTACAGTACATTGAAATAGTGTGAGCTTGTAGATCGGGGGTATTTGAAATATTTTTTTAAAATGTTTTTCAAAATATTAAAACATGGCAAAAGCCGACGAGCAGCATGGTGAAGACTTCCAAAGGAAACTTTTAGCCATGTAGATGATGTAGTGTGTCCGTGTGTCTGTTTAATTTTTATTTTTAATTTAAAAAAATGATCCCACGATTTTGTAAACCGTTTTTCACCCGTGTCAATTATCTAATGTGATCCTGGGCTACACACACCCTCCACCAACCTGGGGAGAGCAACGGACTTGAACTCATGCTTTCTTCTATGCATGAGGAGTCCAAGCTGCTTCTTTACACCTGACAGCGGGGAGTTTCCCTGGTTAGACGTAGCGCGTGGAAGGAACACGTTATTCCAACCAGTTCCTTTCCCCTCCATCAGGCGCCTCGGCTGGCCAGGGGGAGGTAGTTTTAGAGACCAGGATTACTGCATGTTTTTTGTGAGGATACCTACTATCTACCCTAGGCGGTTCTGTGTGTCTGTTTTTATCACCGTTACTAACCTCCAAATCGTTGAAGAATAAGTGTGTGTCAGCCATGTTGAAGATCATCTCCTCCATCCGTAGACCAAGTGTTACCGCCATGGGAGGGTCCTGAGGAAGAAGAAAGGACTCATCATTTCATCACTATCATCATCATCATCATCATCTTCCCCAAAACCGTCATATAGACTGGATTTATGTTTTGATTAATCTTAACCCATTTAGACCTGAGGACGATTCTACAAATGTCTTCTAAATCCTGACAGTTTTCTGAAAAAACCCCCATGTTTCTATGTGTCAGTCGGTGCTCAACCTTTTTCATTTCAAGGACCCCCAGAATTATCTGTATTTGGCCACCGACCACCATTTGAAAATATGTTGTTCCAGGGACACCCCCAGAAGCAAGGATTTGAGTTGAAAACATTCTGTGAAATATATATTCAATGATTTGCACACATTTTCACGATTTTTCAAAAAATTGCAGATCTACAAGCTGCACAGACATAGCTTATTTATGAATACATAGTTTAGTATGGCCTCCTTTTGACAACATACATACAGACAGTACTGTATTTGTTTTGTGTGAAATGTTGCATTTCCAAGCATTTAGTCATCATCCACATTGTATTTAGATGTGCGTGCGTTCACTTTAGTCTTATAAGGTCCCTGCAGCACACTGGACGCGTTTTAGGACTTTTAGCAGCGTTTTTCCGTCGGATTTCCGAAAAACACGTCCAGTGTGCAATTAACCACCTTTACTCTTTTCTTTACTTATTTTTAGGATATTATCTATAACTCACCAACTCCTACACCCCACCCCCCCCCCCCCCCCCCCCCTCTAGCTGCCTGCTAGAGTTGGTATGTTCCACTAATCTCAGCATTTGCTGACAGACTGGTTGCACTTGTTCGGTCCCATCAACATTCCTCACCCGAGGGGGGGGGGGCAAAAGGGGGGTACAATGTATGAATGTGTTTGTGAGTTTCTCTGATGGAACACTGTTGTATGTGCTTGACCAAAAGCGTGTGGCCTCACAGGGAGGTGCGTGCGTTTATGTGTGTGTGTGCCGTGCGTGCGTGTGTGCCGTGCCATGCCATGCGTGTGCTGTCATGAGGGACAGTCCTGCCAACCAGGGCTCAGCTGCAAAAAGCATCATCTGCCCTGATAGGTCAGGGAGGGTCGACAGCTCGCTGTGCGATTTGCTGACACGGTTAAGACGACCAGAATAGACAGAAACTAACGTGACGGACGGCCCACGTGGAGAGACTATACCACAGAGGGGGAGAGAGAGAGAGAGAGAGTGGAAGAAACTGGAAGGAGTAAATAAGGCTGATTTATTGGAACGCAATAGATTAATTGATCATTAAAATAAACCTGCCTGCAAACATAACAGCCCACCCGTCACAAACGCTTTTTTTCAAGCGGTCCCTGGTCCATAAAAGGTCGGGAACCATTCACCTAACTAACACAAAGTATGAGACCTCTACCTCTACAGTCTACACACTTTGTCTCATGTAAATGCTCATGCTGCAGTCATGTGAGAGACACAGGGTATAGCCGTGTTTGTCATGTGAGAGACACAGGGTATAGCCGTGTTTGTCATGTGAGAGACACAGGGTATAGCCGTGTTTGTCGTGTGAGAGACACGGGGTATAGCCGTGTTTGTCATGTGAGAGACACAGGGTATAGCCGTGTTTGTCATGTGAGAGACACAGGGTATAGCCGTGTTTGTCATGTGAGAGACACAGGGTATAGCCGTGTTTGTCATGTGAGAGACACAGGGTATAGCCGTGTTTGTCATGTGAGAGACACAGGGTATAGCCGTGTTTGTCAGCAGACAGAAAACTGAAATGTGTTCTCTGTTTTTAGTTTAGCTTTCCTAAAGAGCTATAGGAAAAGATCTGTCTAATGTGAAAGATTGTTCTCCAGAACTATTCAATCAATCATAGAATATTAAAAAAAAATATTACTTTTGGTCTGGAACAAGTCTCCATTAAAACAATTCTTCTCTCTCCACCTCGACTGTTATCATTTTGACTGCCATGACAAACCCACGGTTCAGTAAAGATGTGAACAATATTCCACGTTATGCACACTGTAATACTGTATACTGTAACTATCCCAATGAGAAATGATAATCAATCTGTTTGAGTGTGAGTGGTAAAGAGATTGAGCATCATATTTGTCTGTACAGGGTGTGTGTGTGTGTGTGTGTGTGTGTGTGTGTGTGTGTGTGTGTGTGTGTGTGTGTGTGTGTGTGTGTGTGTGTGTGTGTGTGTGTGTGTGTGTGTGTGTGTGTGCGTTCATTATTATTAGCTAATTTGCAGATTTAGATTAATAATGAATCAAAATGTTATAGCAGATAGTGGACCTACAGCTCACAATGCGTCTGATCAGATATTTTGTAATATCCTGACACTGACCATGACCACTGGCATGATAATGGCACGATACAGACCATAAGAGCGCCCCTCCCTTCACACGGGTGTGATTATATAAAATATCAGAGTATTTCGATGGTAATACTTTAGCACTTTGACTTCAGTTAAGTCCACCACTTCAGACTAGGCCATCGGCTTAGTGCTCATTGCACTTTCATGAAAAGTGAAAAACCATTTAACTCAGATGGTGTATACACAGATCCCCTATAACCCATTCTGACCGGGAACACATTTTGGTGTCAGCATCATGTTATGCTTTAGCCATTGAAAAATAGCAGATCTACAAGCTCATAGCGCGCCACCGAGTGGCGCGCTACGAGCTTGTAGGTCTGCTATTTTTTGAAAAATCAAAGAACGACTGACATTTTTTTAATCTGATCTCAGGTCAGAATGGGTTGATCAGACCAGTGTGTGTCCAGTGGAAACCTCGTATGAATCTGATCTCAGGTCAGAATGGGATAAGAGGAGCGTTGCCATGCCGACGGTGTAAACACCACTCTCGGCGAGGTGTGAACAGAAACAGCTGCCACCATATTTCTTAACCCATTGAGACCGACGATTCTACAAATGTCTTCTAAATCCGTTTTCTGAAAAAACTCACTGTTTCTACAGTATGTCAGTGGTTGTCAAACATTTTCATTGGCCGCCAATTATTAACCCCCATCTGAAAATATGTTGTTCCAGGAAGGAACCGCCCCCCCCCAGAAGCAAAGATTTGAGTTAAAAGCGTTCGCTCTGAAAGAATATTCAAAGATTTGCGCCATATTTTCAGGCTTTTTCAAAAATAGCAGATCTACAATTTTTGAATAGGTACAGTATAACATAATACTTAAAACACCAAATGGGGTTCCCGTCCAGAATGGGTTAAGGGCAGGAGTGGACGAGGTGTAAAAAAAAAGAAGGAGAAAAACAAAAGAGAAATCACTTTGGTTCCAAATTGTTTTAAACCCATAGATCAGCAGAACACGTCCGTTTGGCTCGCCACAGCTCTGCTGCTACTCAGCGCCGCATCATGCATGCAGACGTCGAAGAATACAGGCACCAATTTCGCGCTACATCACAAAACACGACACCAGTGGGTAAACAAAGGCCGTTAAGTTTTTAGTGGCGACGAGGGAGCTGTTGGAGCCATCAGTATTTAAACCCCAGCATTCTGTTTTGTAATCGAGGAGAAATTTACAACTCTCTTACATTCGTTTAAAATACAGTCTCTCACTCTGGAACTCCTCTGTGGCTCTCTCTCTCTCTCTCTCCAGCCAATGCAACACAAACCGAGCAGAATTTATTATGCCACAGGGTTCGCAGTCACACACATGCATAGCGTTCTCTCTCTCTCTCTCTCTCCTCTTTCTTTGAGACGCGAGCAGGCACACACACACACACACACACACACACACACACGTACGCACACACACGCGTGCACGACTATTTACAACCCACCAGGGCCCTAAACCATGTCTGAACGCTACGGTCCAGTCAAGTGCAGAGGAACTAGAGGAACTAGGAAGTGCAGCGATGCCCACAAAAAGCCGTGGTTGTAAAACGCCTGAGCTCCCATCATGGTTCCATGCTAGTCTGGCTCTAAACGGTTGGCGCTCCACCCGCGTTCTCTCTCTCTCTGTCTCTCTTCTGGACGTCCAAAACAACACGGCATGGAGAACTGAGTCCGCGCGGGCCCGTACAGTACAGTACAGTACAGTATACAGGCGCGCTACTGGCTGCCACCACCAGACCACAGGAAACTACATCATCCAATAAAAAAAAAAAAAGGCTGCTTCAGTCGTGACCACACATAGTCTGATCTCGGACGCGGGCCAGCCATGCAGCGACCGAACCGACAGAATGCAGGGGAACTGTAAACAGTTGCAGTTGCTCTGCAGGGGGCTGGCCAAGGCCAGACCTCCGAACGGGCCAGGCCAGACCACCGAACGGGCCAGGCCCAGACCTCCAAACGGGCCAGGCCAGACCACCGAACGGGACCACTCTCCGGGCCCATAAGGGCCAGACCACTGAACAGGATCACAGGGTGGTTTTTGGTCCAACAAAAAAAAAAAACCATCAGACCAAAAGAGAGAAATTATGTTGTCAAATTAGGAACGATGCAGCTGGTACAAACATCAGTTTTATGAATATATAGTATACTGAACACACGCACGCACGCACGCACGGACGCATATTAGTCTTTGGGTGGTTAATATCTAAAACCACACTGCTCTGCTGTTGCGTGTTTATTTTCATTCTTCGATGCTGTCAAAAGCAGGATACACAAAATATAAAATAAATCACTTCACTAGACAGACACAATGAGGGGATATATGCTTTGATGCCCTCGTGAACCGGATCAAGCGTCTGGGCTCGCGGTTTTCTATAAGAAATAATGGAATGAGCGCCAGTTAAAGCTCATTGCTTTAACTGTGGTTTACTTCTGCGCGACAAAATGGCAGCACTCAATCAATGTTAAATCAATTATGAATTCATATTCAAATCAATGCATATTATGTCATCTCCACAGTAAACCCGTCTGGACCGGAACCCCCCTTTTGTGGTTCTTGTTGCTACAGTCGAGTGCATCTGACTTTGTCCCTTCATCTTTTCCTGTACCTGCACATGTTCCACATGTCCATGTGTACAGTATAGCAAAATAACAGTTTTGAAATCATAGAATAAATATTTGAACATTTTCAGAAAACTTTTTATTTTTCAGAAACCGGTTTTATAATCGGCCTTAGTCCAAAAATGGATTAAAATGAACACAAAGCATTTGACGGTGTGGTTTGACGATAAGGCAACGATATGTGTGTGTGTGTGCCTCCGTGTGTGTGATATCTCACCTTGCCATATTTCTGCGCGTAGGAGCCCGTCAGCAGAGAGTGGAAGACGATGATGGTCTCATCCAGGTCCCACACAAACACCCTCTGCATGGACAGAGAAACACACAGTAAGAAAAGAGCGTCCATCTCTACAGGCCATGGACGCATACTATAAACAACAACACTTCTTTTCTGATGTGTATTATTTTCAAAAGTAGACAAGGTTCAATCTGTAAGCATTGACGTGCAATTTATACGCCATCGTACGACCTTCGTATGAGCTTTTTTCCATTTCATTTATATTTCCGGTGACACGGTCAAGCAGAGGCCAAGGGTTCTGAACCTGAGCGTAAACAGACCACTTCACACCTCAGGTGTCAAGTGCGTACTGTATGTGGGCGGGTCCCCATCACGGCTTAACGTGAATGGACTAGTCCCCATCGTGGAGGAGGGTGCTTTGAATTCACCCAGGGTGCTCTGCAGGCACCAGATCGGCGCCTCTGCGGTCAAGTATGAATTAGCTCTAAATATCTGTTAAACCGCTTGAACCCCAGCATCGCTGTACTGTAAGGAACGTTTGGCAAAAATGTCAGATCTACAAGCATCGCGTTGCAACGTGTTGTGAACATGTAGAACAGCTTTTTGTTTTGGCAACGCGATTTGGTGTCGAGTGGAAAAAAGAGCACAGCAAGTACATTGGCATATCCGTTTTACTAAGAATTATTAGTGTTTGGGTGGTTCCGAAACAGAGAAAAGAATCCACACACTCTTCTGCTCCAAAAGCTATACTTTGACCAGATGAAGAGCCTTGGCTCGAAACGTCGTCAATAAAGTATAACCTTTGGAGCAGATGGAGGTTCTTTTCTCTTTTTCTGATGCTATTTTTGAACCCAGCACCTCTACCAAAGGGTGTATTACTCTATTAGTTTTTATTTTTTTTATCCCAAGATTTTGTAACCCATTTTTCACCCCTGTGTCAATCATCTCATGTGATCCTGGGCTCTACACACCCTCCACCCAACCTAGTCCCCCATATATGGGGGACAAGGGGAGAGCAACGGACTTGAACTCATGCTTCCTTCATGCCTGAGTGTCCAAGTTGCTCCTTTACACCTGACAGGGGGGAAGTTTCCCTGGTTGGACGTATAGCGCGTGGAAGGAACACGTTATTCCAACCAGTTCCTTTCCCCTCCATCGGGCGCCCCGGCTGGCCAGGGGGAGGCAGTTTAGTGACCAGGATTACTGCATGTTTTTTGTGAGGGTACCTACCCTATAGGGGACACAGGGAGAACATGCAAACTCCACACAGAAAGGCCCTATCGCCAACCCCCGCCTTCGGGTATGGGCACTGATGACGCGGAGGAGGAAACAGTGTCCCGAGCGGGAATCGAACCCAGGACCTTCTAGCTGTGAGGCGACAGCACTACCAACTGTGCCACCGTGCCCCTCACCCACTCTATTAGTTTTTAGTACAATATACAGCGTCTTACCTCCAGGTCACTGTCCGGCGGGGGGGAAGGGTTGTTCTTGCGGCCCCTCCCCCGAGATTTGGAGCCCCCACTCCTGCAGGCGCGGTCGTCCAGTTCCTTGATGGGCGTGGAGGGACTCTGCACTGTGTCAAAGTCTGCTGCACACACACGCACACGCACACACACACACACACACACACACACAAACACGTAAAACTCACTGACATCACGGCTTCGTAATTATACAATTCCACAATTACAAAATATTTATTTCGAACTGTACAAACATTCATAAACAATATTTAAGTCACTGAAGAAATGTATACTGTAGGAGAAATGGTCGAGGCTCCAGAAACGCCAGAGGAATATAACAATAAATCATCCGGTCAGGGTAAATAATAATAATTCTACAGGATAGAGAGAGATTAGATTGACTCGGAGACTAATGAGTTCCATAAACAAAAAGCAGCATGGCTATTTTTGGGGGGTGTGAATTAATGCACGCAAGATTCGAATGCATACGAAACTGTTTAACTAGCGTAAACAACAAGACGCAAAAGATAAAAAAATTACAAAAGGCCACCGATGGGAGACTCGCATGGATGCCGTTTAGCTGCTGCTACTACAGTACAGTACAGTACAGTACAGTACAGTACAGTACAGTACAGTACAGTACAGTACAGTACAGTACAGTACAGTACACAGTACAGTACAGTACAGTACAGTACAGTACAGTACAGTACAGTACAGTACAGTACAGTACAGTAGTTTCTCAGGCAGAAACGTATAACCCATTCTGACCTGAGACCAGATTAAAAAAAAATGTCTGTTTGAAAATGACAGTTTTCTGAAAAAGCTACGTTTACTATGTCAGTCGTTCTTCGATTTTTCAAAAAATAGCAGACCTACAAGCTCGTAGCGCGCCACTCGGTGGCGCGCTATGAGCTTGTAGATCTGCTATTTTTCAATAGCTATAAAGCACAACATATAGTGCTATAACACCAAAAGGGGTTCCCGCGCCCAAAATGGGATAATGTTTGAACACAAACACCAAACGTAGTAACGTACGGACGGACGGACGTACGGACGGACGTACGGACGGACGGTGGAATGTACCGCTGAATGCTGAATGTTGCGCCTCTAACGCTATAAGTGCCACATGGTCCCGCCGTGACGCGGTAACCAGAACCAGACGCTAAGCTTCAGCTCTCATATTGTTATGTCTCAATCAGAGAGAGAGAGAGAGAGAGGGAGAGAGAGGGAGAGAGAGAGAGAGACAGAAAGATGATGATAGAGAGAGAGAGAATGAAAGTGCAAGAGGAGAAAGACTGATAGACTGAGAGAGACAGAAAGAGACAGACAGAAAGACGGTGGGGGGGCAGATGGAGAGAGAGAAGGACGGAATAATACAATTTTTAACCCATTTAGACCTGAGATCGATTCTACAAAATGTCTTCTGAATCCTGACAGTTTTCTGAAAAATCCATGTTTCTATGAGGACCCCCTAAAATATATGTATTTGGCCGCCGACCCCATCTTAAAATCTGAACCCCCCCCCCCACCCCCCCATCCAGAAGCAAAGATATTGAGTTAAAAACGTTCGCTCTGAAAGAATATATTCAAACATTTGGGCCACATTTTCACGATTTTTCTAAAACAGCAGACCTACAAGCTCGTAGCGCGGCACTCGGTGCCGCGCTATGAGCTTGTAGATCTGCTATTTTTCAATAGCTAAAGTACAACATAATGCTTGGGAAACACCAAAAGGGGTTTCCCTGCACCCAGAACGGGTTAAATAACAGAAAGCAAAAGGAGCGACTATATAAGTGAATAGCAAATAATAATATTGTGATGTAACTCGATGTTCACACAGAGAGAGAGAGAGCCAAAGGCGCGAGTCAGATTTAAACGGTATAAATCAATGTAAGTGACAGAGAGAGACGCGATAAGCTCCTTTAATCACAGCTGCTGATTCTCAGCCAAGGTAAACCAAAGGAAATGTGAGAAAATATAAACAAAAGAAAAGAGCGCGAAAGGAGAGAAACGGAGAGCGTGAGAGAGAGAGAGAGAGGTTGTTTGGCACACTTTACTTTGTTTCCATTCCTTGTTTTTGCTGTCATACTTTACTCTCATCCCACTATTTTATTTCATATACACTTCGTTGCACTTTGCCCAACGCAAATAGCCGATCTACCCGCTCCCAATGTGTTGCGTTACGATGCGTTGTGAGTTTGTGGATCGGCTGTTTTTTTTGCCTAAGCAAGTAAGCATAAATCCGGCTTGAAGTCTGACTCAACAGAATGCACATTTTCTCACTTAAAGGTAGAGTAAGTGATTCCACTTAATTCAAATATCACTTATTTTTTTGTTTTGTTGTGATAATCCTCTCTACTATAGAGTGTGCTGACCATATAAGGAGTTCCTCCCTGTCCCCAGTTAACCCCTGGGGGTCAAAAAACCTTAGGTTTCGTTTTTGACTCTCTATCCTGATTGGACGAAGGCTTAGGTCCCACAGCCAAAAACGAAACCTAAGGTTTTTTGAGTGAAATCACTTACTCTACCTTTAAAATTTGCTAACGTGAATACTGTCTACATCAGGGGTCTGCAACCTTTTTGAAACAAAGTGCCATGTTTTTAGTTTCTAGAAGATAGTCAGTGTGTCACTTTAATGACACAACATGTTTTGATTGTCCACGAATATAACTTTTTCCCTCGTTAAATATTCTTTCAGATTGTTATAATGATCATTAGACTCTGAGCAGAGCCCTCCTATCTCCCTCCCCCAGTCAGAGTTTACAGTTTTAATGTATGTACAATGATGTGCAGGACGTAATTTACATACAAATATGAGTGAATTCATTTATTTGACTACATTTTTTTTAATTGTTTATTTACCCGGTATTTTATTTTATTTCCATGCCAGTGTGCCAGTGATCACCCTCCTTTGTGCCAAAGGTTGGCACCAGGGCCAAAGGTTGCCTACCCCTGGTCTAAATGACCCAAATCCTCCTGGGTAGGCTACAGTGTGCAGAGTGGGACCGTACTACAGCCCACACAAGGGATTTGGCACACCGTTCGTTGCCAACAGGCCAATGTTCTGGAGTGGATGTGAGATTATATTAACACCGCCCATTCTGACCGGGAACCCCTTTTGGTGTTACCACTATGTTATGCTTTAGCTATTTAAAAATAGCAGATCTACAAGCTCATAGCGCGCCACCGAGTGGCGCGCTACGAGCTTGTAGGTCTGCTATTTTTGAAAAATCGAAGAACGACTGACATTTTTAGAATCTGATCTCAGGTCAGAATGGGGTTAATCAGACCAGTGTGTGTCCCAGTGGAAACCTCGTATGAATCTGATCTCAGGTCAGAATGGGTTAACACAGTTAACCTTACCTTGGTGCAGCTCCGCGGCCTGTCCCGTCATGACCGGGGCGGGCTCTTGCAGCTGATAGGCCGCCGTGGACCCCGTCCCGTCCACGCTATTGGACGACATGTACGTCCCGTAAGAGGAGGCGGAGTAATACTGGGCGTACTGGTTTTGGCCAAACGTTGTGTACGAAGGGTATTCCTGCAGAAAATACAAACGTATTGTTAGGAGCTGATACGGTGTAAAAGTCTGTGTGTGTGTGTGTGTGTGTGTGTGTGTGTGTGTGTGTGTGTGCGTACGTGCCGTACAGTGCTGCACAATTAATCGAAAAAAAGATGGAGATCTAGACACCTGTGCAATTTCATTTTGTGAAGAATCGTGAAAAATGGTGCGGCACTAGTTGGCTGTCCTGTCCGATTAATTTTGGTAGCTCTTTAAGAGAAGATTTAACTTTTAACGTTTGACGTCTGTTTAAAGCCACAGTAGTTATTATGGCTCCATGCAGGACGGTGCCAACATGTTGAATGTTCAGCGACTATACAGACTCAAGACAATAAAACATTTTCACGGGTGAAAAAAATGAAAATCGTGTGAGAATCATGATCTCACACGAGTCACGGGATTCACATTTGCAAGAAATGTCTCTAAGGAGAGAGAATACCGGCACACTCACAGACATGTCATTTGGTTTAAGGCACTTTTATTCTTTTGTTATTCGCACAGTATATGCTGCAGAGCAGACAGCACAACGTGCGCGTTTCGGCGCGTAGCCTTCGTCAGCGTTATGCTATGCTGTCAACAACAGACGTGTCACATCTTATAGTGTCCGACCGTATAGGGTGCGACACCTTCCTCTGTCCGTGTTGATGCAAATAACAGCCAACAAGAACCCCAAAAGTGCAGTCATAGTAGACAAATTTAATTACACGTCACTTTGAAAATCAATAATGCATCGAATGGCAATCTCTCTGAGTCCTTCAGACAATGTAAGAATATACATAAAAATATTAAATGTGCAAAAAGGATTCAACATCATGTACTGTATGTTATGTACTGTACATGGGGAATGAAACAGTGTACAGTATGGAGAGACTGAGATATGGCTCACTTGGCTGAGAACGGTTCAGACATGTCTTTATGTCTGAGGAGAACATTTTACGGCCGTTCCCCTCTCGTCTCCGAAGCCTTTTATTCGCTCCGTTCTGTCATTTATAACATCTCCCTACAATTAAAGCAGCCTGCTGGTGCTGCAGATTTTTATTGACCCAGAAGAGATGCTCTCTTTTATGAGCCCGCCCTCTAAACCTGTCACTATGTCCATCTCCATAAAGTAGAACACACACACACACACACACACACACACACACACACACACACACACACACACACACACACACACACACACACACACACACACACACACACACACACCATTGCATAGTAATGTATGATCATACGCAGACATGCTGCACACACTCACTCTCTCTCACTCACGCATGCACGTGCACACACACTCTCTCTCTCTCACTCACGCATGCACGTGCACACACACACACACACACACACACACACACACACACACACACACACACTCTCTCTCTCTCTCTCTCACTTACTCTCTGCCTCATTTTCCCATTTGCGCTCTTTTTTTCTGCTTTACATGTGCGCGCGCACACACACACACACACACACACACACACACACACACACACACACACACACACACACACACACACACACACACACACACACACACACACACACACACACACACACACACACACACACACACACACACACACACGCCCCTCTTTCCCCCCCTTCATCCACCCACACATGAACCGAACGTTGCCTTTCCGTTCTTTAAACAGCCACATCTATCATAGGGGGACGTTAAAATCCCCCTTTAAGCATTTTACAACCAGAACACAATTCATCATGAAGACATAGAGAAATATCCAGAACACAACAGACTTTTAAAAGTGACTAATCCCCTGACCCCTGACCCCTGACCCCAGGCCCACGTTCTCTCTCTTGAAAAAGGTCACGGAGGGTACGATTAGCTTTGATTTCATGAAATCACTCATTCATAATCACTGATTAATAATCACTGATTCATCCCTTGGACCCTATAGAGCGTCACAGTCCCGCCCCCCCTCGAGAGACCCGGAAAATAAATCCCCCGTTCATTTTCCTCCTAGACTTTTCAGAAAGTATTTATTTAAAGACGTTTACGCCGCGGACAAAGCCAACTCTTGTCGTGACAAATCATGACAATAAACACAATGTTTTGGGGCCAAACATCGAATTAGAAAGTAGAAAAACACTTTTCTTTGTTGTTTTTCTTCTTTGTAATTATTTGTTTGGTCCAAAATATTGTGTTTTTGTTGTCATGATTTGTCACGACTCGAGTTGGCTTCGTCGTACGACGCTTAAAAGGTCTTTAAATAAATACTTTTTGAAATGTCTATGAGGAAAATGCACTGGGATTCATTTCCTTAGGCCTGGCGTGTGTCGTCATGAAAGGGGGCGGGACTGCCACGCTCTATATAGCGTCTGCATTCTGTGCACGACGTCATGATGATGATAGGTGAACATTCAGCGAAAACAGCACATCTACAAGCTCAGAACGCACCCCGACGACAATGGAAATTTTCGGGGGCAAAAAGATAGTCTAGATCGAGTGGAAAACGTAACTGGCCAAAGATGGAGCCCTGGGAGACGCCCCGGAACGTACTGTAAGTAGTTGCAGAGCCTTAGATATATACAGTTATTAGAGTTACACAAACTGTGTTCACTTCATGGGGCTTCAGTCCAATGGCGGCTCTCCTACACAGACTTCTATTGAGCGTGGGGCAGAAATGCATTGGACTCAGGGCAACAGCCCAGCTTTAATGATCTAAAATCCCTTTATTTTAGATTGTTTTGTAGTAATAGTACGACATAAACATTACAGAGACTTTAAGTTGTTACTGTACGATACTTTAAAACAGTTGTCATGTTTGCACACATGCTTATTTGCGCCGGCCCTCGTTGAAAACAATGTATTTCCAAACTCCAGCTTGTCTCAGTCCAGGCTGCATGAACCTCAATATCCTAACTCTTCTATTAGACGGTTCTGAGTAGTTGTAAAACCATCCCTGCTCTCAGAGGCCGTTGTGTGCTATAGTAGTATAGTAGTTAGTAGCCTGAGCTAATGTGTTAGGTTTCTGAGCAACGCCAAAAAACAAAAATGTCAAAACGCCGGTGAAAAGAAAGCCTGGTTACAGAGGCTATACTCGGTCGCAGGAAGAGTTAACATCAAGGATTCGTCGGTGATGTCACTGACTGACTGGTTCATAAACAGCTTCCAAGTCTGTACTACTTCCGTGTTTGTTTGCATAACAGTGACATCACTGGCCAGTCCTCCTTGGTATCTTTACCGCGTATAGCGTGTTTATGAGCAGCTGTCAGCAGCTCAGCTAGCTGTAGAGACTCTTTTGTCATGTGAGCCGTTCCAGCGCTTAATGAAAGACAGGATTATTATCTCATGTTAACATTGGTATCTGTTTATTTTTAAAGCAATTGATGGATCTTTACCGTTGTATATTAAAGCTCTGCTGGATTGGAACCCTGTAACATATAGGACACGCTCCAGTCACTGCAGGCTCACACTAAATGTAAACACAGAGGTGGAGATAACAGCCTTTTGTTATAGTGCCCCGACCACGTGGAATATGAC
The DNA here is from genome assembly GCF_963924005.1 of Protomyctophum bolini. Taxonomy (NCBI): domain Eukaryota; kingdom Metazoa; phylum Chordata; class Actinopteri; order Myctophiformes; family Myctophidae; genus Protomyctophum; species Protomyctophum bolini. Next base: position 36,170,034 of record NC_137880.1, on the reverse strand, counting down.
CTACACCTTAAATTAAAGATCTGTTATCTCCCATAACATAACGGTCAATATAAATCTTTGATTGCAGACTTATACCCCCCTAAGTGTCGGCAACTGTTTTTTAAACATGCGTGCTACGTCACGCCATGAGGAAATGTTGCCGTTCTGTTCTTGGTTTCTCTGTTCGACACTGCTGCAAATGAGGGTGATCTCAATGTCTTTGGAGAATAAATAAAAGGTTTGAATGAATTCAAGAAGCCTACTGTACAACCATCAGAAGATGTAACCCAGGTAAAGTAATCCGTCACTCTGCGAGTTTAACTAAATCTAAATCTAACTAAAGACAGGTTTTCCATCTGTCATTTCTGATAGCCTGCAGGCTGCAGCCCTGCACTCTACTACAGAGATAAACTTTTTTAATCATCGTATCCTTGTTGATATAACTCATTTACTGTAGGTCAATGTTAATAACAGCATGTCTGTAAAGTACAGTCAGCGAGTCTTTGCAAGTCTTTGCTGACTGTGGGGCGGGCGGGGGGGGCGTCTCGCAAAAACGGGAGGAGGGGGCGTCTCGCAAGGCCTATGGCCAGGTCCTTACGCCCCTGACTGCATGTCACCATATCAAGTCACATTCACTTTACCTCCTCGCCTAGCTTTGCTGTATTGAGAGGGAAAAAACATGCCTACAGTAATTTTCAGCTCTTCCATGCTGCTCTCGTGGCCATGGGGTCAATCTGGCAAAAAAATCTATTTTAAATCTCAATTATTTGACCTGGTCACTGTAAAATGGAGGATATCTGTTTGAACGAATGCAAATTCATCACACAAAATAAATGTCCCTGCCCTGTCTGTGTGTGTAAGGACTTTTAGTTAGGTTTATTGTGTTTTATTTTGTTCTGGTTTTACTATCCTTGTGGGGACTCCAGGTAAATCATGGCCCACTGTACGCATGTAAACACACACACACACACACACACGTGTATACAGTACGTTTAAAGTGTGGCTCAGAGGGTTTGTCAAAGTGGGTGGCGTCCGTCCATGGCACCGTAGGGTGCCTCGACGCAAGTTCAGGGCTGCCTCGGAACACTTTGATAATATTTGGAATTCATCAATGTCACTTGGGGCGCTCTTATCATCAAATATATCATCATACATCATCACATTCCCGGGCCAATCACTTTTCTGTCCTCACTTTTTAAAGCCCTATATGGGGTATACACACACTGTCTCACTCACGCACAAAGCTGGACATAGGAGGGGCATCAAAAGTGTTTGTAAATCACCGGTGTAGATATACCTGCTGTGTGGCAGTGTAGTTAGAGTAGATATACCTGCTGTGTGTCAGTGTAGTTAGAGTAGATATACCTGCTGTGTGGCAGTGTAGTTAGAGTAGATATACCTGCTGTGTGGCAGTGTAGTTAGAGTAGATATACCTGCTGTGTGGCAGTGTAGTTAGAGTAGATATACCTGCTGTGTGGCAGTGTAGTTAGAGTAGATATACCTGCTGTGTGGCAGTGTAGTTAAGAGTAGATATACCTGCTGTGTGGCAGTGTAGTTGGCTGGGTTGGACACTGAGTTGTTGGTGGCGTAAAGACCTGACGAAGGGGTGAAACTGGAACCTAGGGGAGGGAGGGAGAGAGAGAGGGAGAGAGAGAGAGAGAGAGAGGAAAGAGAAAGAGAGAGAGAGAGAGAGAGAGCGATACAAGAGACAGAAAAGTTTCTAACGTTACACAGGTCAATGTGGACGGACAGCGATGCCAATAAGAACAAAATGTTTCCACTCCGACCGACCGCTGCGGTGACATTCACAGCTCACCACCAGCAGCGCCGGCCTTCTGAAAATGTACAGAACTCATTTCAAGATCCTAAAAAAAAAAAAAACGCTAAAAAAAAAAAAAAAGGAAACAGTCGCCCCTCATGGAGTTATTTCTGCAACGGCAGAAAGCTGATAGCTCCATCTGGGAGCGTTGTGGCGTCGGGAGAGAGAGAGAGAGAGGATGTGGTGTTCCCGACGTTCCCGACGTTCCCGTACCCACCTGGCATCTGATAGGGTGAGTAGGCAGTCTGTCCGGGCTGCGGGGTGGTGAAGCCGGGGCTGTAGCTGATGCCCGTCTGCAGGGGGGACTGGCTCTGCGCCAGGCCGCCCTCTGTCTTGATTCCCGGCAGCATCACGCCCAGATCTGTTGTTGTGGAGAGAGAACAGTTATACCACCAGATCTGATCCCAGATCTGTTGTTGTGGAGAGAGAACAGTTCAGTCAGACAACTCAAGGAGGATGTAATATATATATTTATTGAATATATAAGATAATCAATGCAATATATTTATTATGGTTTGGCGATGTATTGGATCTGCTTTTTAGGTACTCAGGATCAAGCGCATCAGTCCCGACCATAGGGACTCTGAATCCCCCCCGTACCTAAAACAGTAGATCCAAAACGACAGGTGGTAGCTGGGGTGGAGGTGGGTGAGCACTTTGTATACCGCAGCGTAGAGTATACAATAGAAAGCAAGCAAGCAAGCAAGCAGAATTGAGCGCAGGTTGTATGACAGCAGCACGCTGATACAACAGCAGTGGGCAAGCAAGAAGGCAGAGGAATGCAAACCTCTGGTTCAAGTAGCCGGTATGAGAGATGGGGTGAGCTGTGATTGGCTGAGTGAATCATGCGGATGATGCTGCGGTGGCCCAATTAACGGCCGGCGCGCTGACTGAGGTTCCCTGACTGAACTTGCTCTGCGCATGTCTACGACAGGCGCAAATGCTCATTTATACCACCAGCAAACTGCATCAGTTAGATCGGGAGGGCGGCGGCGGTGGCTCAGGGCGTAGGACTAGGGAGTGGCTGGATGGTGTAACCACAAGGTTGCCAGTTCGAACCCTGTGGGCTCCTCCCCCAAGAGTTAGTGTCGAAGTGTCCTTGAGCAAGACTCTGAACCCCTGATTGCTCCTGATGTGCTGGTTGTTGGTGCCTTGCATGGTTTCCGCCGCCATCGGTGTATGAATGTGTGTGTGAATGTGGTGAATGTAATGCACAATCTATGTAAAGCGCCTTGGATAAAGGCGCTATATAAATGCACCATTTACCATTTATATCATCCAAATCCTTGCCTTTTCTATCTTCTGAATTATTGAAACTTTATTTCTATAAATCAATGCCCTGCTGTGTGTCAGGAGTGTCAAGCTAAAATAGCAAAATAAATGTTCTATTTTACACATTTTGAAAGTTAAAGTGGTTGACCCATTCAGGGAAGGTTATACTTTAGCTATTGAAAAATAGCAGATCTACAAGCTCGTAGCGCGGCAGTCGGTGCCACGCTACGAGCTTGCAGATCCTGGAACAACATATTTTCAGATTGGGGCCCCGCAGCCAAATACAGATTATTCTGGGGGTCCTTGACATGAAAAAGGTTGAGCACCACTGACATAGGAAACATAGCTTTTTCAGAAAACTGTCATGGATTTAGAAACCTTTTTATTTTAAATAATCTGCCTCAGGTCTAAAGTGGTTAAGTTACCTGTGGGTTTTATGAATACTTAACAGATGGAAAGCATTAAAGGGACACTTCACCCTTTTTGCAAAAAGATATATGTTAATGCCGTTTAGGAGCTTTAGAACACTTTCCTGGGGGTCTTTATGTGTGTAATATGTGGTTTTAGATATTTTAGATTGTAGCAGTGAGCCTGTTGTCTCTGATGTCATGGACACTGGGCTCACTTCCTTCCTGGACTACATGTTGTCTCAGTAAGACAGCTCTCCCCCCTATCCACAAGGAGGAGCAGTGCACCAAATTATGGGAATTGTAGTCCAGGAAGGTAGTGAGACCAGTGTCCATGACATCAGAGACAACAGGCTCACTGCTACAATCTAAAATATCTAAAACCACATATTACACACATAAATACCCCCAGGAAAGTGTTCTAAAGCTTCTAAACGTCATTAACATATATTTTTTTGCAAAAAGGGTGAAGTGTCCCTTTAACAAGAGATTGTTGTGACTAAACAATAACTACATTGCTTCCACTGAAACGCTGCATCTCGGATCTTTTTTTATTTTGTTGCATTTATTGAAAAGTCCGGGTTTTGGACATACCAGGTTTTCCCACACCCGACAACGAACGACACTATACAGGCAGTACTGTTAAATCAATATAAATGTATCCCAACACCTGGGGTAACTCATACCCCCTGCTTGGCAGTGAACTAACAGAGCTGTTTGTAAATGCATGTGGAGTTGGCCATGATGGCAGTACCTACAGCTCATCTTCAGCTGTTGTTAACCCATTCTGACCGGGCACCCATTTTGGTGTTAGCATCATGTTATGCTTTACCTATTGAAAAATAGCAGATCTACAAGCTCATATCGCGCCACCGAGTGGCGCGATACGAGCTTGTAGGTCTGCTATTTTTGAAAAATTGAAGAACGACTGACATTTTTAGAATCTGATCTCAGGTCAGAATGGGTTCATCAGACCAGTGTGTAGTCCAGTGGAAACCTGGTATGAATCTGATCTCAGGTCAGAATGGGTTAACCACAGCTGTTGACAAAACAACATACTGTATACAGACAGTAATAATTAATTGCATTTTTATAGCGCTTTTCTCCAAGTGCTCAAAGCGCTTTGCAAATGGTTCGTTCATTCATTCATACATTGGGAGGTGAAGCGGCGAACAGTCGACGCCAGCAGCGTCCTCACTTCCCACATCCACACACCAACGGTGGCATGAAGCTCACACCGACCGCCTCATTGGAGGCAATGTGGGGTTCAGTGTCTTGCCCAATAAGGACACCTCGACATGTGGACAGGAGGAGGAGGAGCCGGGATTCGAACCGCCGACCCAGGGGATCGTTGGACGACCTGCTCTACCTCCTGAGCCACAGTCACCCTGAGTACACACACTCGTTTGCATGCAAGCGGCATAGTGATTTTTGCATACTCATACATTATGTTATACTGTACTTGTACTTGTACTTGTACACAGCCCTGATGAAGGCAGTATTGTCACCCCGGAAAGTTGAAATGTGATAAACAAAATTGCATTCAAATTAGCAAGTGTGCGTGCGTGCGTGCGTGTGTCAGTGATAATTGTGTTGACTAAGACTAAGTCGACTAAGGTTTTTCAGAAGACTAAATAGGACTAAGACTAATTGGTGTGTCATTCAAAAGACTAAATCTAAATATTCTGAAAAAGGGTGGTGTGTGTGTGTGTGTGATTCATTTATCCCTAGGTGGCTTAAAAAACCCAAAACAAACATCCTGTCTAGTAGTGTCAAGTAATAGTATGTCAACAATGTGCTATATATTTTTTTTTTCTCTTCTTTTCCCTCTGTGTGTTAAGCATGTGCAGCAGCTATATCTGGTGTTGGACCATATAATGTATAACCTAATTCTGATCAGTGTTTGGGTCTATTGTATTACGCCTCTTGTGCAGATCCAAATAAAATAATTCAAATGTGTGAGAGTCAACAGAGACACAGGAGGAACACACCCATGACTGCCATTACCCACTACCACCACCACTACAACCTACCCATGCCCCACCTGCAATGAAACATGTCATTCCAGGATTGGACTTTTTAGCCACCAAAGAACTCACCGTTAAAGGGACACTTCACCCTTTTTGCAAAAAAATATATGTTAATGACGTTTAGAAGCTTTAGAACACTTTCCTGGGGGTCTTTATGTGTGTAATATGTGGTTTTAGATATTTTAGATTGTAGCAGTGAGCCTGTTGTCTCTGATGTCATGGACACTGGTCTCACTACCTTCCTGGACTACAATTCCCATAATTATTTGGTGCACTGCTCCTCCTTGTGGATTCCTGTAGTCCAGGAAGGAAGTGAGCCCAGTGTCCATGACATCAGAGACAACAGGCTCACTGCTACAATCTAAAATATCTAAAACCACATATTACACACATAAAGACCCCCAGGAAAGTGTTCTAAAGCTCCTAAACGTCATTAACATATATTCTTTTGCAAAAAGGGTGAAGTGTCCCTTTAAGGACATAAGTGGACGTCATCATCGGATTCGATGGACAACCATAAGCAGTAAGTGTGTGTGTGCGTGGCGTGCGTGGCGTGCGCTGTGGTGCGTGTAACAGTACCGTAGGTGGACAGTCCGTAGGCCTGTCCCGTCTGCGTCTGGGCGTAGGCTGTGTAGACGGTGGACTGCTGCATGTTGCTGAACTGGGGCTGGCCAGCGTAGGAGGGCATGGAGGGAGCTGCCGGGGTGGACAGGATGTGAGGGTAGGGCCTGAGACCACGGAGGACACGAAGAGACAGTGTGTGTGAGAGAGTGTGTGTGTGTGTGTGTGTGTGTGTGTGTGTGTGTGTGTGTGTGTGTGGGCGGGGGGAGGGGGGGTGGTAGATGGGATAGGGTAACAGAAGCAAGAAGGAAGAGAGATAATAATACAATCTGTTAAAAAAAAAGATATGCCACAAAATCATTGGCATGTTGGATTAATAAACGACCCCCTATACTCTTTGTCATATAGGATGAATTGTGGAAAAATTGCTGATCTACAAGCTCACACAACACTGCATTGTGACGTACTGTAAGCAGATATTGGATATTTGTGTTTTCTTATCACCTCACCAGACTGGCTCATGTGAAAGTGTAACAAAAATCAACTGGTTGAAATAAACCAACTGCTGAACCGGGTCAGACCGGTTTGAACCGGGTCAGACCGGTTTGAACCGGGTCAGACCGGTTTGAGCAAAGTGAGCTCAGAACCGTGATTATTATAACGTGATATTGTTGCTGTCGGAGGAGGAAACCTCATAACTCAATTCTTTTGGGTTTTTTCCCCGTAAATTAGTGCTATTGAACACCCTTACATGAATCAGTGCTATCGAACAGCCTTTACGTCTGTGTGTTGTTTCATAAATCAGTGCTATCGAACAGCCTTTACGTCTGTGTGTTGTTTCATAAATCAGTGCTATTGAACAGCCTTTACGTCTGTGTGTTGTTTCATAAATCAGTGCTATTGAACACCCTTTCCGTCTGTGTGTTGTTTCATAAATCAGTGCTATTGAACAGCCTTTACGTCTGTGTGTTGTTTCATAAATCAGTGCTATTGAACACCCTTTACGTCTGTGTGTTGTTCCATAAATCAGTGCTATCGAACAGCCTTTACGTCTGTGTGTTGTTCCATAAATCAGTGCTATTGAACAGCCTTTACGTCTGTGTGTTGTTTCATAAATCAGTGCTATCGAACAGCCTTTACGTCTGTGTGTTGTTTCATGAATCAGTGCTATTGAACAGCCTTTACGTCTGTGTGTTGTTTCATAAATCAGTGCTATCGAACAGCCTTTACGTCTGTGTGTTGTTTCATGAATCAGTGATATTGAACAGCCTTTACGTCTGGGTGTTGTTTCATAAATCAGTGCTATCGAACAGCCTTTACGTCTGTGTGTTGTTTCATAAATCAGTGATATTGAACAGCCTTTACGTCTGTGTGTTGTTTCATAAATCAGTGCTATCGAACAGCCTTTACGTCTGTGTGTTGTTTCATAAATCAGTGCTATTGAACACCCTTTCCGTCTGTGTGTTGTTTCATAAATCAGTGCTATTGAACACCCTTTACGTCTGTGTGTTGTTTCATAAATCAGTGCTATTGAACACCCTTTACGTCTGTGTGTTGTTTCATAAATCAGTGCTATTGAACACCCTTTACGTCTGTGTGTTGTTTCATAAATCAGTGCTATTGAACACCCTTTACGTCTGTGTGTTGTTTCATAAATCAGTGCTATTGAACACCCTTTACGTCTGTGTGTTGTTTCATAAATCAGTGCTATTGAACAGCCTTTACGTCTGTGTGTTGTTTCATAAATCAGTGCTATTGAACACCCTTTATGTCTGTGTGTTGTTTCATAAATCAGTGCTATTGAACACCCTTTCCGTCTGTGTGTTGTTTCATAAATCAGTGCTATTGAACACCCTTTCCGTCTGTGTGTTGTTTTGAAAATATTGAACCAATGGAAAGTAGTAAAAAACGCATTGGACAAAACCTCTTAACTCCATTGGACCCTAAAACTGTCTGCTAAAACAGCTACCTCGACCACCTATCTCCTTTTCATGCAAGTAATTGTAACTACAACCCATCTCAAACCCTCACCCTAAACCTAACCTCCCACGGGGCAGCACACCTAAACCTAACCTTAACCCATGTCTAACCAATGACTAGTCTAAACTAAGTATGCAGCCCGGTTTGCTTAATTTCCTTAAAAATGTACAGTATATTTTTCATTTCCTGAAAAATGTACATTTTGGAGTTATCAGGTTTCCTCCGGACAGCAACGATACTTCTGTGGGAGTTAAATAAGAAGCAGCTTAAACTAGATCAAGTATTTGTCATATGAAAAAACTAAAGTACGGACAGGCTATTTGTCATTTAAACTGGATCAAGTATTTGTCATATGAAAAAAACAGGCTATTTGTCATTTAACCCATTCTGAACGGGAACCCATTTTTGTGTTAGCATCATGTTGTGCTTTAGCTATTGAAAAATAGCAGATCTACAAGCTCATAGCGTGCCACCGAGTGGCGCGCTACGAGCTTGTAGGTCTGCTATTTTTGAAAAATCAAAGAACGACTGACATTTTTAGAATCTGATCTCAGGTCAGAATGGGTTAATCAGACCAGTGTGTGTCCAGTGGAAACCTCGTATGAATCTGAACTCAGGTCAGAATGGGTTAAGGGTGAACAGTTGAACTCCTTAAGGTCATTGGAGAGGATATAAAAGGCTGGACGCACGCGGAAGTCAGAATAAAATGCACCATTTGCAATGGCAACCGTTGGGGGAGACGAGTGTTTTGTTAAGTTGAGCGTAAGCATAATGAATTATAGAGAAGGCTGTGTGCCAAAGCATTACTGATGCACAGCCAGGTCTTCATGAGTCACATATGAACACACGGTTAGCTTGTTGCTATGCTGCGGTGCTGCTGCTCTGTAGGGCTTTAATTAAGCAACTAGACGACTATTTAACTAGTCGACTAGTTAAACAACTAGTCGAATATTTAACTAGTCGACTAGTTAAACAACTAGTCAACTAGTTGACCCCCCCCCCCCCCCCCCAGAATCCACCTGGCTCTGTCTTGGTATTTCATCATTCCCTGTAATCTATTTGGAAAATCATGTATTTGTATATATATAAAAAAATGCTTGCATTATTTGGAGACAAAACGTTCTCAACTGAGACAGAACTGAAACATTTTGGCAGCAGGGTAAGAATGTAGAATTTTATGCCAAAAATATACTGTATACAGGTACAGACAGTATACCTATATTCTTATCAATATTTACAGTATACTCAATAAACATACTGTATCTATTTCAATGCAAGTAATGTCTGACTTAATTTGCACGGATCTGCATCTGTCTAAACAAACGTTTTTAAATTTGCACCGACCATCTGTCTAAACAAGCGTTTTTAGGATCGGGTAAGTCAAAAGTTATTTGTAAATTAGGTGCATTTGTGAAGAATGTCATCCTTTTTTTTTTCACTATCATTTCTATCCCACGATTTTGTAACCTCATGCATAGACGGATAATTGACACCCCTGTGTAAATTATCTAATGTGATCCTGGGCTCTACACACCCTCCTTGACTTGAACTCATGCTTCCTTCATGCATGAGTGTCCAAGTTGCTCCTTTACACCTGACAGGGGGGAGTTTCCCTGGTTGGACGTAGCGCGTGGAAGGAACACGTTATTCCAACCAGTTCCTTTCCCCTCCATCAGGCTGGCCAGGGGGAGGCAGTTTAGAGACCAGGATTGTCATCCTTTTGTAACGGGATCTTATATTAAATTGTGTTTAATTGTATTCCACTGAATTGTATTACTGAATTATTGTGGCTGCAAACCCAATTTCCCCAAGTGGGACAATAAAGTTTCTAAGCAAGGAGAGAGGAGATCCGCACACCGAGCGGAAAAAGCGCATCAAAGCTAGAAGGTCCTGGGTTCGATTCCCGCTGGGGTGGGCGGTGGGGGTGTGTTCTCTCAACCATGTCATCAGTGCCCATACCCGAGGCGGGGGTTGGCGAAAGGGCCTTTCTGTGTGGAGTTTGCATGTTCTCCCCGTGTCCCCTATAGGGTAGGTACCCTCACAAAATACATGCAGTAATCCTGGTCTCTAAAACTACCTCCCTTCTGGCCAGCCTGATGGAGGGGAAAGGAACTGGTCGGAATAACGTGTTCCTTCCACGTGCTACGTCCGGCCGGGGAAACTCTCCCCTGTCAGGTGAAAAGATGCAGCTTGGACTCCTCATGCATAGACGGAAGCATGAGGACAGTCCGCTGACCTCCCCAGGTTGACAGAGGAAGAGTACGTAGCGCCCAGGATTACATTCGATAATTGAATTGGGTGAAAAAAATGGGTTGCAAAATCGTGGGATCAAAATCTGTAATAAAAAATAAAAATAAACAGAGGGAAAGGTTTCGGCGTCATTACAATGAAGTTTCAGGATAAACCTTGATCCCTGATTAAGACCCTGATATAAGTAGGATGTTGTTTTAGGTACTAGAGGCACTTCCAGCTGCAGATGTGATGCTTACTGTCTGTGTTTTACTGTCTGAGTTTTACTGTCTGTGTTTCCTAGCAGAGAAAGTGGAGGCCGAGCGGAGGAGGAAGTGGAGGCTTACTTTGAGGGATAGAGCGGAGGCGAGTACTGGTGCGATGAGCGAGGACTGTATCCGCTGCTGGTGATTACTGGAAAAAGCACAAGAAAAAAACACAACATGATGCTTAAATGGTAAATGGTGCATTTACATAGCGCCTTTATCCAAGGCGCTTTACATAGATCGTGCATTACATTCACCCATCCACACACACATTCATACACCGATGGCAGCGGAAACCATGCAAGGCACCAACCAGCGGCAGCGGTGGCCGAACGGTTTGCGGTGCGGTCTTGATATCGGAAGGTCGCTATAGTTCGTATCCCCGGACCGGCACGTTAAAATTACCACCACTGAAGTGCCCTTGAGCAAGGCATTGAACCTCTACCATGAAATGTTCTATGAGCAGCATGACGGTAAACAAGTTCTTGAGCTTAGTACAGTTACCCTGCAGGGTAAACATAGTAACTTTGCCTTGCTTTGCACAGCACATCAGGAGCAATTAGGGGTTCAGCGTCTTGCTCAAGGACACTTCGACACTAACGCTGGGGGAGGAGCCCACAGGGTTCGAACTGGCAACCTTGCGGTCACCATCCAGCCACTGAGCCACGGCCGCCCTGAATTGCTTAATTTATACTCAATCGTCGTATGACGTGATACAAATGAGGCTTAACTCGGTTACTTACAAACAACACACAGTTTGAGTTTGTGTAAAAGCCTCAAATTCCCCCCCCTTTCATTTATTTTACTGTACTTTTGCTGAACGGCAAGTCAAGGCCCTCCGGCCATATTGGTTGAGTTAAAAACAATCCTCTTCCAGTAAACACAATCTGAAGCATTTTGAATGGCGAGGAGCCAATAAGCTCTCTTTTCTAGATAGTATTGCAGCCTCATGCTTCACACAGCCCTTACAGTGGGCCTCCTCTAGTAAAACACAATGCCTGTTTGTAGTCATTGAGATGTCAGAGCTCAACACTGCCGACAAGACAACCTCCCGCCTGCTTAGAAACTCTCTCTCACTGCTGTGTGTGTGTGTGTGTGTGTGTGTGTGTGTGTGTGTGTGTGTGTGTGTGTGTGTGTGTGTTTATTTGTGTTTATGTGAGAGGGAGAATGTCTATTCATATGGTCTAGAACTCTCCCATTCTCTCTCTCTGTCTGTCTTGCTCTCAGACACAGAGAAAAGCGAGATAAGAGTAAAGGCATAAAAGTTTGTGTAAGTGTAAGAAAAAAGCAATATGTATGTGTGTATATATAAGTAAAACGTAGGAATGTATTGTGTTGTATTTTGTAATTGTATTTATAATAATATTATTTATTAGTTATACCACCGCATTTTCTTAATATATATATATCGTTGCTGTCCTAACAAAATGTTTGATGCAAAAAACAGTGCTATTGAACACCCTTTACGTGTGTTGTTTAGAAAACATTGAACCTGCAATGAAAAGAAGTAAAAAATGTAGTAGTTTTCTTATTTTGAAAATGTACATTTTTCAATTCCTGAAAAATGTACATTTTGGAGTTAGGTGGTTTCTTCACGACAGCAGAGATATATTAGCTGCACAGTACAAGGACAGCAAGTCTACAAGTTCACAACGCGACGCTCTGTGAGTTTGTAGATCTGCTATTCTCGACGAATGCCCCCCCCCTGAGAAATAAATACTTATCATACCTATCACCGAACTGAACTGAACTGAACTGAAGCAACGCTTTTTATTAATTTTTAGCTTTTCTGCCTTTATTAATAGTTTCAAGTGAAGGCTGATCGGAAAGAGAAAGAGAGAGAGAGAGAGAGAGAGAGAGAGAGAGAAAGACACGCAACAAAGGTCGTCATGAACGGGATTCGAACACACAACGCTCTGTCAGGCCAAAGCCTATATATATGTGTGGCATGCGCCTGGACCACTAGGCCAGCGGGCACCCCAACTGAAGCAACGCTAAGTCTGCCTGCACGCATGTGTGTGTGCGTGTGCGTCTGTGCGTGTGCGACTGTGCGTGTGCGACTGTGTGTGTGCGAGTGCGACTATGCGATTGTGAGTGTGTGTTATACCTGAGCCTGCGTATGTGTCCAGTGATGTGTCTCCTGTTGTAGTGGCTGTCTCACTGTTGTTGATAGGTTCTGTTTTGACTGAGAGCAGAGAGAGAAGAGAGGGTAGAGAGTAGTCAGGACAGACCTACATGTATGTGCTACTGTATGTACTGTATGTATCACACACACACACACACACACAAACAAACAGGCGATCGTGCTCGAAGCGGTGTGCATGGCGGGTGGGGGGGGGGGGGGGGGGGGGTCAACGAGGGTGGCGTTTTGCCCGCCGGGCGCATTGGCGAGGTGGGCTGCAGGTTTACTGTCTGTATTCCCTCATGATGAAGACCAATCAAATGAATGCTTTGCATTCCAGGAATGTATTTTTTTCTCCCAAAAAGCAAACTGATGTCCTAGTGCAGGCGCACAGGTGCATTTAATCAGCAACAACAAATCTTAAATATAAACAACCCTAAATAGAACCGACACAGGTTTTGTAAAATAACAAATGCAAGTCAATATGTCTGACACTGGCTCAATGATGTAAACATAACCTGGCAGTATGTGTAACTAATAATAACCTATCTAGACCAAACTGTAAGCCTTTTATGAAGTCGGAACCTACAC
>NC_137880.1:36141778-36146778 GCF_963924005.1 Protomyctophum bolini | reverse complement strand
TGTTTTCTAAAAATCACGACAGTTTTCTGAAAATGTTTCTATATATCAGTGGTTCTCAAATTCTCATGTCAAGGACCCCTAGAATGATATGTATCTGGCCGTGGACCCCCCATCTCAAAATATGTTGTTCCAGAGACCCCCCCCCAGAAGCAAATATTTGAGTTAAAAGCAAATATTTATTCAAAGATGTGCACACACTTTCACAAATTTAAAAAAATAGCAATCTACAAGCTTGTAGCGCGGCACTTGTAGATCTGCTATTTTTCAACAGCTAAATAATCCTAAAAAAACCCCAAAAGGAGTTCCAGTCCAGAATGGGTTAAAGAATTAGATCTACAAGCTTGCAGTTATATGCTACTTTTGATACTTTTGTGTGACGCTGTAATGTTGATCAAGAAGGGCGTTAATTTATGAAAAAAAGTTATGAAAAATATGGAGATCTCTTCTCCAAGAATATAGGCATGCTGGGGACCCAGCAGTTACAAACAGTAACCCTACTGTACTGTATTACACTTTTGTCCTGCAATGAATAGCAAAAATAGCCGTATTATATATTTTGTATTTGTGTTCAAATAAAATCCCCACCTATGATGGCATGCCCCAAAATAGGGCTGCTATAGGTTGAAACTAAGTGGTTAACTTACTGTACATGCTATAGCACAGAGCGCACGCACGGTGCGCACGCACACAGCCTGCGCGCGATTACCCACCGAAATGTTGGCACCCACCCACACCAACCTGACATTCTCTCAAGAGAAGTCATGGTTAGATGACGAGTCATTCTGTGTATACAGCACAGCACAGTACAGTACCTCGTGCGTGTGTGTGTGTGTGTGTGTGTGCGCCTGTGTGTGTGTGCCTGTGTGTGTGTGTGTGTGTGTGTGTGTGTGTGCCTGTGTGTGTGTGTGTGTGTGTGTGTGTGTGTGCGTGCGCCTGTGTGTGTGTGCCTGTCAGTCGTGACTCCCCGCTGCCCGCAGGTCGGTCACGCTTGTGCTCTTGTGAGGCACATCAAAGGGAGAGAACGAGAGGGTTAGGGGGAGAATATAACGAATGCGGGCTGCCATTATGCCGCTCCACATCTGTGTGTGTGTGTGTGTGTGTGTGTGTGTGTCGTGGTTCTGGACCCAGGCCCATCCTAATGCTACGGGCAGATAGCATCGGCACACATGACTGCAACCCGCAGTCTGATTGACAGGCGTAAACACGCGAGACGGGATTTCGAGCGGGATTTCAAACAAGGGTTGTTTTTTACGCCCAGACAGGGAGGAATGGAGACGTGTTGTAGGACAGCAGGGAAAGAGCTTAAAAGTACAGTAAGATACATTAGCTGTACAGTATTTTGTTTGTCGGGACAGAAAATCTCCTGTTTTTGTCCTTTTTTTGTCATTTAATGTCCTATACTTCATCGTCATCAAGAGTGAAAAGTTAACCCATTTTGGACGGGAACGCATCTGTTTAGCTTTTAACAATCATTTCAAACTTTAGCTGTAAAAATAGCAGATCTACAAGATCACCAAGTGTCGCGTTACGAGCTTGTAGATCTGCAATAAAATAAAAAATCGTGAATATGTGTGGAAATCTTTGAATATTATATTCGCTTTTAACTCAAATCTTTGCTTCTGGGGGGGGGGTCCCTCCCTGGAACAACATATTTTGAGATTGGGGGTCCGGGGAGAATTACGTATAATTCTGGGGGTCCTTCACTTGACATAGTTTGAGAACCACTGACATAGAAACATATATATATATATTTAAACTGTCCTCGATGTCCTGTCCTGTCCTGTCCATGACTTAGAAGACATTTGTAGAATCTGGTCTCAGACAAAAAAAAGCCCATCCACATAAAGCTCACAATGCGTCACCTACACCGGTATTTTCCGCCCAATTCTAAAAGTTACGGTTTGGGACGTATACAGTACAGTATGAGGTTTCCACATGCTGTACTGTACGACAGCGACGTTTTTACAGGTCAACGTTCATTCACTGTACTTTTCCGTCCTTTCTTTCTTTCCTTCCTCACAGCGTTCTATCGTTGGTGGCTGAGAGAGAGAGAACACCATCGTCGGTGTTGTTTGAACATGGACGGCATGTTATTGAGCTCTCAGATATCACGCCAAAAGGCCCGCGACTTCAACCAGACCCTAAAAATATCTCTATAAATGCTGTATTAAAAAAGTAAGAGAAAGAGAGAAGAAAAAAAAAACGTTAAGAACTTTCACAGACTTGCTCCTTCTTTCCCCTCTCTCTCTCTCTCTCTCTCTCTCATGTATTTCAACACCCTGCGTTCCTCTCACTTTCCCCCAAACAGCAGGAAATGATTCTATCTCCACACCATCCCTCTCTCTCTCTCTCTCTCTCTGTTCATCTCCTCTCAAGAGGCGATGGCAGCCGTTGGTGTTTCATAAACCCTTGTCTGCTTTTTGCATCATTTCTGAAATATACAGTATATATAATATAGTCTTATTATACATATCGTTGCTGTCGGGAGGAAACCTCTTAACTCCGTTTTAGATTTTTCCTCCATGAATCAGTGCTACTGAACACCCTTTAACGTCTGTGTGTCGTTTCGAAAATATGGAACCAATATGGAAAGTAGTAAAACACACGCTTTGGACAAAACCTCTTAACTCCAATGGACCCTCAAACTGTCTGCCAAACCAGCTATAACTTCTCCCCCTCTCTCATGCAATGTTAATTGACAATATATGAAGTCACACAACACCAACTTTGATGAGTCAGTATTGCTTTGTTTTCACAAAATATAACGTTTTCCTTATTTCCTGAAAATAATCATATTTTTTAATTTCCTGATAAATGAACATTTTGGACTTCCCGACAGAAGATGCATGCCCTACACATGATCATACCGCAACGTCACACGCAAGCATCAAAATGTATAGATCTGCAAGCCCAAAAAGTGACATGTTTCAAGCTTGGTGATCTGAGCTACTTTTGGATATTATTTTAAGTAACAGTTTAAGAACATGTGAGGTTTCCACCCGACGTACTCTCTGACTGCACGGCGTCAGTCCATAGTCCACAAAATAGTGTTTATTAATGGAGGTTAAGTCCCAGAGAGGTAATCGACTAGGTTGATGAATGTGTTGTATAATTCACCGCTCTGGATTTACGGCATACACTGTGTGTTTCCCCTGTGTGTGTGTGTGTGTGTGTGTGTGTGTGTGTGTGCGTGTGCGTGTGTCCCTATGCACCAGTGTAGTGCACTGAGAAAAGTGTTAATGGCCTCATCTTTCAGCATATTGAAAAGAGAGGGCGCACACACGCGCGCGCACACACACACACACACACACACACACACACACACACACACACACACACACACACACACACACACACACACACACACACACACACACACACACACACACACACACACACACACACACACACACACACACACACACACACACACACACACACACACACACACACTAATGTAAGGCGCATTGCACACATACCTGCTGTCTGAAGGGTCTGGGACATGAGAATCACTGTGTGGTTTCTTCACCTGCAGGGAGGGAGGGAGGGAGGGAGGGAGACATAATTATTTATTAGCAAATGCACGTTACGTACATGTATGTTTAATTATTTTGGATTTGTGCACAAAAAAAGCACAACATGTAATAGAATCCACACACTGATCAGAAGAAGGGAGGTTACATTAGGGTCAGACCAGATACAACTACTGCACACATGCTTATTAACCCATTCTAGACGGGAACCCCTTTTGGTGTTTTAAAGCATTATGTTATATGCTTTAGCTATTGAAAAATAGCAGATCTACAAGCTCATAGCACGAGCTTGTAGGTCTGCTATTTATTTTTAATCGTGAAAATGTGGTGCAAATCTTTGAATATAATATTCTTTCAGAATGAAAGTTTTTAACTCAAATCTTTGCTTCTGGGGGAGGGGGGGTCCCTGGCTGGAACAACATATTTTCAGATGGGGGTCAGTGGCCAAATTACATAGTTTCTGGGATCGTTGAGCACCACTGATACAGAAACATAAGTATT
Source organism: Protomyctophum bolini (assembly GCF_963924005.1). Taxonomy (NCBI): domain Eukaryota; kingdom Metazoa; phylum Chordata; class Actinopteri; order Myctophiformes; family Myctophidae; genus Protomyctophum; species Protomyctophum bolini. Next base: position 36,142,744 of record NC_137880.1, on the reverse strand, counting down.
TCAGGAAACTGTCATGATTTATAAGACATTTTAAAAAATGTCGATGTCAGGCCAAAATGGACAGTGGAACAAAGATAACACACTCATGTATATAAGCAAGAGAGAGCATGATAAAACTCAATGTGGCGTACGGTATAATGTTAGTATGAGGCTGCTGTTAGGAGCTCCAAGAAGCTACAGTGATAGCCATTATGTTTGTAAGAGTCTGGGTTCCAACTTGCCCTGAAGCTTTAAGAAACTAGATGTATTAAATGTAATGTATGTGCAGAGCAACTGTGTCAGAAAATGACATCATTACTGCTGTCATGTGACTAACCCTGTGTACAGTTCGTATAGATTCTCTTCCAAACTGTGGAAGCGCTGGCGGACAATGGTCTGCATGTTAGACACTGAAAAACTGTATTTATATTTATTTATTTATTTTGTGTACTGTACTTTGTGTGATTTGTACTGTTTTATATATGTATTTTACTCTTCTGTGATTATGGATCTCCCTGGGTCTGAAATAATAAAGCATTGATTTATAATATACATACACATTTTATTTCCCCCTTATAGCTACTCAAGGAGCACACGCACACGCACACACACACGCACACACACACACACACACACACACACACACACACACGCACACACGCTGAGATTCATCGCCACAATAATGTAATAAGCATTTCACAGTATACAATTCTGACACAATGTACCAGAGAGGACACACAAAGGCACACTAGCTGCTATAGTTCGACCCGCACCAACATTTGGCACAATCACTGGTTATCATTCATGGTCTACCATGAGAATATTCACTCCAGGGGCCACGTGTGTAGCCAGGGCTGGACTGAGACAAACATTGGGCTCTGACATTTTCACGGAAATTTGGCCCAGACTGGCCCACCACAACCAGCACGCAGATACAAATATTTGAAATACATAAGCCCCTTAACCCATTCTGGAGGGGAACCCCTT
>NC_137880.1:36124278-36134278 GCF_963924005.1 Protomyctophum bolini | reverse complement strand
ACACACACACACACACACACAGTGTGTAGAAAGTGCCATTTCTTACCTCAGAGTGTGAGCATGTCAGAAAGCAGTCCTACAGTAGATACGTCCATATAGAGAGCAGCACAATAGAGCCTGTAGTAAAGTACAGTCCACCCTGTGTGTACAGTACGTATACCGTACCGTACAACACCTTCAGAAAGGAGATACAGCAGCACTCACTCTCTGGCCCGCTGGTCAACACACACACATGCTACACCACGTGCACACACACACACTCACTCACTCACACACACGCTCACGCCGTACAACTGTGGAGGCGCGTCATTCCACGGGTCTATATCTATTTATCTGAGTTTCTTTGAACTCCGGGTATCATCCAGCATCTTGTTGCTCTCCCTCTCCCTCTCTCTCTCTCTGTCTCTCTCTATCTCTTTCTGTTGTCTCTCTATCACACACAGACAAGTAGCAGCAGGAATAGCTTCATGCTGTTGAGAAGAGACAGTGAGATACTGTCCCTATAAACTACACCTCTCTCTCTCTCTCTCTCTGTGTGTGTGTCTCTAATGCTCGTTCGCCCCAGCTCCGTGTGCAATAGGTCAGTCCATGAGCAGCTCCTGTCTCACACTGCTCCGGTGAAGGGGAACATTTCTTCCTCCCCTCCTCCCCCTCCCCCTCCTCCTCCCCCACCTCCTCTGCCTCCTCCCCCAGTCCCTCTTTCTCCTCCTCCTCCTCCTCCTTCTGTTAACTAATTTATACCTGAGACCAGATTCTATACAAATGTCTTTTCTGGAAAAACCTCATGTTTCTACTGTATGTCAGCTGGTTTTCAGACAATTTCACGTCAAGGACCCCCACAATTATATGTAATTGGCCGCCGACCCCCATCTTAGAATATGTTGTAGGGGGGGGTCCCTTCTGTAGCAGGGGTCCCTGCTACAGGGGTCCCTGCTACAGAAGCAAAGATTTGAGTTAAAAGCGTTCGCTCGTCTGAAAGAATATATATTCAAAGATATCCGCCACAGTTTCACGATTTTTTCAAAAACAGCAGATCTACAAGCTCGCTATGAGCTTGTATAGATCTGCAATTTTTCAATAGCCTAATGACAAGTATAACATAATGCTTAAAACACCAAAAGGACGTTCCCGTCCTGAATGGGTTAAATTACACTGTTAAATATCCACTGATCAATATCTCTGAAAGGGTTAAAAAAAAAAAAGAAAAAAAGACCTGTAAGGAATCAGTGGCAATCTACAATTAACAATTAAATTAAGTAACAATTGACCCAAATGGGTTTCTTAGTTGGGTTACACCATTCAAGATATACATTTTTTATGTATTTATGTGTTGTTTATTGTGTTAGTTATTCAGTGGTTAATTATTTAGTTATTAAATTATTCAAATACAATTAAAGTAAAGACCAAAGGAGTGTGGTTAAATGTAACAGGAACGCCGAGGTCTGTTTTAATTCTAGAATCAATCAGATTAATGTCTTAATCTGTCTTACTTTAGAATTGGAACTAAACTGGACTGTGTTCTTATTTATAGACTGAAACAGAAGAAAACTCAAATAGCCTGCATGGCTTCATAAGTGCATTAATTATCTGATATTTTATGCAGTAAATTTTGGGAGATTGGAAGCTCTGGTATATAGTCCTACAATATGAATGAATTAATGCTCCTATACTGAAGTATAAATGAAGCACGCAAAATTGTATTGTTACAATTTTGTGTGCTTCATTTAACTCTGAAGCGATAGAGAGAATGGAACCAAATGGTCCATTTGTATATACTCTTGGAGTTACCACGATAAAATGAACTGTGTGTGTGTGTGTGTGTGTGTGTGTGTGTGTGTGTGTGTGTGTGTGCGTGTAGCCGTCACAGATGACATGCATGTACATTGTACATGTAGACGTAATGTCAGTGTCTTGCTGCGCAGTAGAAAGCAGAGCCCAGACCATAAACTTCACACTACGCAATTAGGACCCCCCCCCCACCACCCCCCACCCTCCCACACACACACACACACACACACACCGAGACCCACATGTACTACTAGCAGAACACACATAGAATCTGCGCTAATTGGAACCATGCTCACGGCCTACATGTGTGGATCAGATGTGGTGTGTGTGTGTGTGTGTGTGTGTGTGTGTGTGTGTGTGTGTGTGTGTGTGCGCCCTGCAGCCTAGCCTGGCCTGGCCGGGGGGGGGGGCTGCGGTTTAGGGAGGGTGTGTGTGCGCAGCATGACTGGTCACAGTAACTGTATAGTGTGTACCACCTAGGTGGACTCACACACACGTCACACACACACACACACACACACACACACACACACACACTCCATCTCCCAGCTGCCTTCGTCTGAAGATGTCCCCTCTTTCCCTGTGCTGTGACTAATGAAACACATGATTTATCTGAGTACTGTACTTAAGGGAATTAGTGTCCAGTATACGTAGCATGTGTTGTGAGCTTTTTAGATCTTTTAGATCTATACTCTTAAAGCATTTTAAAAAAGGACAAATTTGGCTGAGAAACTATAGTTGAGTGATACTGTGATATGATATATGATATGATATGATATAGTACTTTATTGTCAGTTCACACTGAACTTTGTCAACCAAGTATATGCAGAACACATAATACACACATTTGACATAACACAAAGAACAAGACCATTTACTGTACATATAGGACTACATAAAGACATGAAGACAAGAGCCATGTCCACCGCCTATAGATAACCCCATGGCTACTACAACTCCTGATTAAGCCTCAATGTCGACTGGTGGACAAAGGACCTCTTTAATCTGACCTTATTGTACGCTGCATGGTACACCATGGGCTGTATTTTGTGTGTCTTAAAAGTACCAGGTCTTATTCCCTAACTTGAGTAAACTAAAGACCTGCATGGAGGCGTGATCAATGCTCTTTGGCCACTCAGAATAGCCAAATGGCTATTTATCATCCAGTTTAGAGCCGCGGTCGCTCTCTAAGGTCGATAAAGTTTGTTATTCAGCCACAAAAACACGGGATATAAAACAGACTCTTTGACAAAGCTACACATGCCTCCTTATCCGAAATGAGCAAGCTGCTGTGTACTCTGTCGTCAAACCTAAGCCATTCCAACCTATCAAAATTAGCGGAGGTGAGGTGCAGGTTCTGGGAATTAGGCCAAGTATGAAGCCTGACTAGTTTGTTTTGGGATGTCCGGAGCCTTGTTTTTATAGGGCCGTTGAGGTGCTGTGGTAGTCTACCACATGGGGAGGTGAGCCGAAATACCTCCTGCCTGAAGGTAGCAACCTATACTCTCCACAGTAACATTTGACCAGGATATAAGCTGTGACTCGAGAACGTTGTTGTCCACCACTGGCAATGAGAAACGCTGCTTTTGGCTTTTGTGCTTTTATTGGTGGTATTAAGTGAAGATGGACAGGAAAGAGGGAGAGAGAGAGAGAGAAGGGGAGAGACATGGAGTAAAGGTGGTCATGAACGGGACTCGAACACGCGACACGCTGTCAGGCCCAGAGCCTATATTATGTGGGCATGCTGTGCCTGGACCGCTAGGCCAGCAGGTACTGTAACCCCGCTTTTGAATTATTGATCGATTACTTTTTGCAGGAATAAAAAAAATGAAACACAGGGAAGTAACAGTTCAATACAAGGTATATACACTCCTGAGAGGATTTATTTTAAACCCAAGGAAGCTTATATGGCTATGTTTCCATTGGGGTCTTTCCTTAATGTCCTCAATTCATCGAAAAGCTGTCGATTATAAGGACAAGCACAATCTTTTTATGTTTTCTTTCTTCTTCATGGTAAATGAATGCCTGCGTCATACAGGAGGCTTGCACAAAAGTACTGAGAATAGTCCATTTACGTTCAGCATTATTATTATTTTTTCGTTTTTATAATAATACAAAAGGAAGGTTTTTGGACGTGTGAGGTTTTCACCCGACAGCAGAGATTTGCTCAGTACTTAACTACACCCTGTCACTTATCACAGTCGCACGCACGCACACACACACACACACACACACACACACTCACACACAGTGATGCTAACTGGACTTGTTGCTATGATAAACCTCTATAACTTAAGCAGAGCCATTGGAGGCTGAGTTAATATGGACCTGGGAGACTCCGTACAGAGGCTGAGTTAATATGGACCTGGGAGACTCCGTACAGAGGCTGAGTTAATATGGACCTGGGAGACTCTGTACAGAGGCTGAGTTAATATGGACCTGGGAGACTCCGTACAGAGGCTGAGTTAATATGGACCTGGGAGACTCTGTACAGAGGCTGAGTTAATATGGACCTGGGAGACTCCGTACAGAGGCTGAGTTAATATGGACCTGGGAGACTCCGTACAGAGGCTGAGTTAATATGGACCTGCAGGGAGACTCCGTACAGAGGCTGAGTTAATATGGACCTGGGAGACTCCGTACAGAGGCTGAGTTAATATGGACCTGGGAGACTCCGTACAGAGGCTGAGTTAATATGGACCTGGGAGACTCCGTACAGAGGCTGAGTTAATATGGACCTGCAGGGAGACTCCGTACAGAGGCTGAGTTAATATGGACCTGGGAGACTCCGTACAGAGGCTGAGTTAATATGGACCTGGGAGACTCCGTACAGAGGCTGAGTTAATATGGACCTGGGAGACTCCGTACAGAGCTGGGAGAAACATTACAGGCTTATAATATAGGAAACCAGGTTGACCGTCTGGGACGACTGTATAGACCGACCGCACAATGTACAGCCAGACTTACAGAAGGCCTGAGGAGGAGGAGAGAGAGAGGTGTAGAGAGAGAGAGAGAGAAGGAAGACCTGGGGGTGTGTAGAGAGAGAGAGAGAGAGAGAGCGAGAGGAGGGCTAATGTTTAGAGGCAGATCCAGGGACCAATTTGGAAGTGATTCAAACTGGGAGCCAGCCATCTTTGAGCCTGCTCACCATAGCGACAGCACGCGCCCCCGTCTGTCCGTCTGTCCCGTCCCGCTGCATACATACATTCCCTCTATATGCCTATAAACACCCTGATTGATGGACTGTCTGTGGATGTGCCCGTGTCTGTGTGTGTGTGTGTGTGTGTGTGTCTGTGTGTGTGTGTGTGTGACTGACTGTGTGTGTAGGTATGTATGCGAGTAGTCTACTCATACAGTACATACACATGCTGTAGTGACAGTGTGCGTGCGTGTGTGCGTGCGTGCGTGCTGTGCGTGCGTGCGTGCGTGCGTGTGTGCATGCGTGCGTGCGACTGCGTGCGTGTGCGTGCATGTGTGCGTGCGTGCCAATGCAGAGGACTAGCTGTCAGAACAGATTAGGGTGTTGCCGAAGCGCTTGACAACTCAAGCACGTTATTATTAGCCAGGCAGGACCCCTTTGGACAGGGGCGTCCATAAACATCCCCGACCAAATAGTTTCACAGCAAGCAGAGGAGGGGGGGGGGGGGGGGGGGGGGGGTGAGGCAGGGACGTGCACACATAGACATCAAAGGGGGGCTTCAGCCCCTGCCCTTTTTACCCGTCTGTAAAACAACTGCCCTCTCCAGACCACGAATGCAGCGTTTACTACATGGTGAAATAAATGCAAATGCCCTCCTCCATTCAGGAGAATTGCTTTTTTCCCGAAGTAGAAGTCTCTTGAACTTGAACACAGTATTTCGCGTCGAACAAATATGTTTAGAAATCCGTTACACCGCATCTCCACTATAGCTATAAAAGAGTGCTGGGTTGCGCCCCCCGAAAATAGCTGATCTACAAGCTCTCAACGTGTCACTCTGCGACGTTGTGAGCTTGTAAGATCTGCTATTTTCACAATTATTTTGTCCAAAAGTGCCCCCTCTTTACGGGATATCAGCCCCTTGCCCCGGCTCTAACACTCTCTGCACGTCCCTGGAAGGTGGGAGGAGGAGGAGGAGGAGGGAAGCCGTTGCCCCAAAAACATGCCCGACAGAATAAGAAAATCTAAAAAGAAAACAGAAGCTCCAGTCGGTGCATCGGAGCGGTAAATTGAAGTGAAGAAGCGAGGCAGTATATATATATATATATATATATATATATATATATATGTGTGTATATATATATTGGAGGGCAAAGTGACGTGTCGGGGGCTTTGGGTTTTGTTGACATTAACCCATTCTGAACGGGAACCCGTTTTGGTGTCAGCATCAGGTTATGCTTTAGCTATTGAAAAATAGCAGATCTACAAGCTCATAGCGCGCCACCGAGTGGCGCGCTACGAGCTTGTAGGTCTGCTATTTTTTTTTTAAATCGAAGAACGACTGACATTTTTTTTAAATCTGATCTCAGGTCAGAATGGGTTCATCAGACCAGTGTGTGTGTCCAGTGGAAACCTTCGTATGAATCTGATCTCAGGTCAGAATGGGTTAAGAGTGTTTTAAGAGCATCTGACGGCGGCGCCCCTCTCTCTTCAAAAGAGGCCCTCGAAACACGACTTTGTTCTGGGAGTGGAACAACAACACTCTATCTATCACTCAGGACCCAGGAGCCAACACACGGACTGGGGAGGGGCCACAGATCCACTGACAGCCAGGGAGTCACGCAGAGGAGCAGATAGACAGACAGACAGACAGGGAGTCACGCAGAGGAACAGACAGACAGACAGGGAGTCACGCAGAGGAGCAGATAGACAGACAGACAGGGAGTCACGCAGAGGAGCAGATAGACAGACAGACAGGGAGTCACGCAGAGGAGCAGATAGACAGACAGACAGGGAGTCACGCAGAGGAGCAGATAGACAGACAGACAGGGAGTCACGCAGAGGAGCAGATAGACAGACAGACAGACAGTCACGCAGAGGAACAGATAGACAGACGAGTGCAGTGAGTGCACATTAAATCCTGGGTATTCATGTAACTCTGAAAGTGTAAGAATGGACCCCAAAGTTCAGATGCAGAACCTTGACACTGAAAAGCACTATACAGTCTTGCATCTTATTATCATTATATATTTTTAAAGAGCTCATACATTTTTGCCGTGACATCAGTGACAGAAGCGACTTTCATGTTTGGTAGTAGTTAAATTCAATGCACGCAAGCACACATATATACACGCACGCACAGACCACGCACGCACACATGTACGCACGCACACACACACACCCACGCATGCACGCACACCTGTGCAATGTGATCATCCTGCCAGCCCCATCACATCAGCCTGTGTTACTGACATGGGCTGATGTGTGTAGACCGCAAAACACACTCGTGAAGAGTGTTGCTCACCACACTAACACAAGCTCTCTCTATCCTCCCACCTCTCTCTCTCTCTCTCTCTCTATCCTCCCACCCCTTTACACACACACACACACACACACACACACACACACACACACACACACACACACACACACAGTCACCCATTTACCTGTCCCCTGCTCTAGGCTCTCTCTCTCTCTCTCTCTCTCCATTTGTATGAGTGGTTATCGGCGAGGTAACCCTAGCCTGTTCCTTTCATGTAAAATACATTGTGCCGTCCCTCCCTCCCTCCCCCCCCTCCCTCCCCCTCTTCTTCGTCCTCCCCTGCCTTCCTTCACCCCCCCCCCCCCACCCCCACCCCGCCCAGGGAGGTGTAAAACTATCCCCTCTCTTTATTCCTCCAAAAAATGCCCCCTTTTTTTCAGGTGGAGTTAGTATAGGAGGAAGTTCTAAAGGGAAAAGAGTAAAAAGGGAGTGAAAGAGAAGAAGTGGGTGAGTTTGTGGAGCGGATGGTGGTGGTGTGGGAGGTGGGGGTGGGTGGTTCTCTATGTCTCTCTCTCTCTCTCTCTCTCTCTCTCTGAGGCCCCTGTTCCACCGCTCGGGAACCGGTTCAGTTCTTTTGTGGTTCTTCTTATAGTCCATGAAGCCAGAGCTCCAAAATTGGAACATTATATATAATAATTATGAATTGAGTGTGCAAAAAAAACCATACCTATATTAGATTGTTATCACCATGAAACTTCCACAGTTGATTACGTATACACGGAGACAATGAATTCTATTCTATTACAAATGTTATTTATTTCTTTTTAAATATGCAAATTAGGCATTATATATAGGAAAATATGCAAAAAATAGAAAATATGAAAAAGCTACTATACTGTGGAAGGGTTATCATATATGAATTTACTTATATTGATCCTATAATCAATTTAATACAGGTATAGTTTTGCCCATGCACTCAATTCATAATTAACGGTCCAATTTTGGAGCTCATGGACTATAAAGAACCACAAAGAACTGAACCGGTTCCCATTGGGAACCAACGGGTGGAAAAGAACTGAACCGGTTCCCACTGGGAACCAACCGGTGGAAAAGAACTGAACCGGTTCCCATTGGGAACCAACCGGTGGAAAAGAACTGAACCGGTTCCCATTGGGAACCAACGGGTGGAAAAGAACTGAACCGGTTCCCATTGGGAACCAACGGGTGGAAAAGAACTGAACCGGTTCCCATTGGGAACCAACCGGTGGAAAAGAACTGAACCGGTTCCCATTGGGAACCAACCGGTGGAAAAGAACTGAACCGGTTCCCACTGGGAACCAACCGGTGGAAAAGAACTGAACCGGTTCCCACTGGGAACCAACGGGTGGAAAAGGGCTCTGAATGTCACTACACTCATGTTGGGCCTGACGACATGCTGAGCGTACAGAGGTCAATACACGCATGCATACGCATACACACACACACACCCATTTTACACACACCCATTTCCGTGTATGCGCATGCATGCATGCATGCATGCATGCATGCACAGGCACACAAGACACACATACACAACACGCGCACGTTTGAAAACTTAATAAATGCAATTTTCTTACACATTTCTTTTTGTGTTTTTTTTACTCTATAATCCTGAAGCTGGAAATAGTAGATCTACAAGCTCACGTGTCGCGTTGCAAAACGTTATCTCTAAGCCCTAAAAAACCCAACCTTTAAAGTAAAACGCCTAATCCTTTATTTTTTTCACGTTTTTACCACTGCTCTCCAGGACGAGGAAATTTGTCCTGGTGTCTAGTTCTCAAATTCTACTATACCTGTGGAGACATTCGGCGCACGCACACACACACGCACACACACCCACACACACACACACACACACACACACACACACACACACACACACAAGGCCCTAGTTTCTTGCACCCGATGTATCGTGTGACAGCACTTTTCTCTCTTTCTTTCAGTGTTCTCGTCTAAAGAGGAAAAAGGTTAGAGTGCCCAGGGAGAGAAAAGAGAGACAAAACAGGGTGCTAAAATTAGAAGCCATTGGTTCTCTCCATTAACCCACCACAACAATACAGACAATCTGAGAAACCAGAGAACAACGGGAGGGAGGCAGCGATTTGCTCCGAGCGAAAAGGGAAGACGCGCGATGGGGAAGTTGTCTCCATTCAGAAGGCCCGTCCGGGAGGGAGATGAGTTTCAGACAATTAGAGAGGGGCTTATATCACGCCCATGAGTTCATTAAGACATTCTGACCTGAGATCAGATTCATACGAGGTTTCCACTGGACACACACTGGTCTGATTAACCCATTCTGACCCGAGATCAGACTCTAGAAATGTCAGTCGTTCTTCGATTTCTTCAAAAATAGCAGACCTACAAGCTCGTAGCGCGCCACTCGGTGGCGCGCTATGAGCTTGTAGATCTGCTATTTTTCAATAGCTAAAGCATAACATGATGCTAACACCAAAATGGGTTCCCGTTCAGAATGGGTTAAGACATTCTGGGCGGGGAACCCCTTTTGGTGTTGTTAAGCATTATACTTTAGCTATTGAAAAACAGCAGATCTACAAGCTCATAGCGCGGCACCGAGTGCCAAGATCTGCTATTTTTTGAAAAATCTTGAAAATGTGGCACAAATTTGGAATATATATTCTTTCAGAGCGAACGTTTTTAACTCAAATCTTTTCTTCTGGGGAGGTCCCTGGAACAACATATTTTGAGATGGGGGTCGGTGGCCAATCTACAGATATTTCTTGGGGTCCTTGACGTGAAATAGTTTGAGAACTATA
>NC_137880.1:36074278-36116778 GCF_963924005.1 Protomyctophum bolini | reverse complement strand
GACCGCATGACAGACAGGCAGGCAGGCAGGCAGGCAGACAGACAGACAGACAGACAGGCAGGCAGGCAGACAGACAGACAGACAGACAGACAGACAGACAGACAGGCAGGCAGGCAGGCAGACAGGCAGACAGACAGACAGACAGACAGACAGACAGACAGACAGGCAGGCAGGCAGGCAGGCAGAGATCAAATCAAAAATAAATGGCAAAATAGAATTGCCAATCTAAAGTATCTCCCTGGACATCGTCACCTGCAGTGGGTCGAGCTAAAAACTATATGCCGTTGTGCGCTACATGTCCTGATGGCTGAGCTGACTACTAGTGTGCGCTTGTTCAAGAAAGCATCACAATGTGAAAATAGGATGGGAATCAGGTGCTGTACTGTATGTGAGCACATACTGTACGAGATACTCGAAATATATACTTTAACCCATTCTGACCTGAGATCAGATTCATACGAGATTTCCACTGGACACACATTGGTCTGATTAACCCATTCTGACCTGAGATCAGATTCTAAAAATGTCAGTCGCTCTTCGATTTTTCAAAAATAGCAGACCTACAAGCTCGTAGCGCGCCACTCGGTGGCGCGCTACGAGCTTGTAGATCTGCTATTTTTCAATAGCTAAAGCATAACATGATGCCAACACCAATATGGGTTCCCGTTCAGAATGGGTTAAACTAATATATACTTGAAAAAAGACCGATACCGGTGGAAACGTTGTATGTCCTGCCTGCTGTGATTGTGTATGAATAAATACTTGGAGCATTACAAAAGTGAGTTGCGAGCCTTTGCCTTTCTTCACATACTGTACAGTACTGTACGAGGACATTGTCTCGTAGGTCGGTGCATTGCACTGAAACAACAGTATATACAATGACATCCTCAATGATTTACTGTACAACTAATTACTCAACAAAGATAAGCAAAAATAATATAAGAAAAATTCAATATGGAACATGCAGCATTAGAAGAAATGTATAGGCCCTATCATCAATCTGTGCTGTCTCACTGTAGGAAACGTTGTATAGTAGTAAACAGCAAAAGGAGATACTTTACAACCTGAAGCTTGGCTGCTTCCACACAATTCACCACACAGGAGGAGTTGAAAATCTATTATGGTACATTTGCTTCAAGAGTGATTTGGAAACCTGTGGTGTTCTTCATTTCCCTACATTGCGTGTGGTCATTTATGCTACATATATGCGTTGCTCAGGTGGGGTTCAATGGAACCGGCAGACTCCAGTCCATATCTTCCCCCACTATACTAGGTCTGGACTGGACTGCTGTGCGGCTAAAGTTAATAAGCCCAAACTCTAAACTAAAGAAAGGCATCCTCTCTGGCCTCGGTGACCCTTCGATATAATATACTAACAGCCCGGAGAGAAACCCAATATCTGGTGGATACTCTGAGCAGCAGAGGAAGTTCTCGCGGCGCGGCAGGGCGGGCGGGCGGGTTCCTTCTGCAACCAAAGCACGACTGTTGCAATTTCATTTCCTTCCCACTATAGCCTCCCCGAAAATGAGGAAACACGCTCCGCTTGGTTTTTTTCTAACCAATGGCAGATGAGCGCTTGGCCGAACAGCTAAGGGTCCGAGCAGAAGGTGGACGGACGGACGATGCTATCAACGGGGGGGGAGGAGGGGGGGGGGCTTGTTGTCGGGAACAAAGGTACTTCATTGTTAATCCATTTAGAACTGAGGACGATTCTACTAAATGTCTTCTAAAATCGTGACAGTTTTCTGGGAAAACCCCCATGTTTCTATACGTCAGTGGTTCTCATACTATTTCATGTCAAGGACCCCCAGAATCATCATCAAGGACCCCTAGAATCATCATCAAGGACCCCTAGAATCATATGTATTTGGCCTCCGACCCCCATCTGAAAATGTGTTTTTTCAGGGACCTCCCAGTAGCAAAGATTTGAGTTAAAAACATTCGCTCTGAAAGAATATATATTCCGAATTAGTGTCACACTTTCACGATTTTTCAAAAATAGCAGACCTATAAACTCGGTGCCGCACTAAGAGCTTGTAGATCTGCTATTTTCCAATAGCTAAAGTATAACATAATCCTTAAAACACAACAGCGGTTCCCGTACAGAATGGATTAACTTCTATATAGTCATGTGACTTTTCTTTTCTTTTCTTTCTTTCCTTTTTTTGTCGTTTCGGGGGAAACTTTTGGACGATGTTTGGGGTGAATTCAGGGATTGTCGGTGAAACGTTTTCTCGAAGGTTACATATCTGGTCAAATAATTTCATATGTGAATAATATGTACTTAAGAGAGAAATGTTAACATCTGGTACTAATTCCATCTCCTCTCTCTATCCTTGAAAGCCTCAATATACGTTTTTTTTCCCCGTTTTCTTTTTAGCATTCGAACACAGTGAGGAGGAATCTTGATGTGAATATCATTTACAGAGGGTGAAGGAAATAGTCACACAGCACACACACGACGCGCGCACACACACGACGCACACACACACACGCACACACACACACACACACACACACACCAGCAGTCCTGTCCGACTAGCATCAGAAACCGGGGCAGTCACAGTATGAGATAATCTCCACTCGAATGACCTCACAGTCGTCCCACGCCAGACTCCGAGTATAGGCCAGGGTCTATGTCTAAAACAGAGAGAAACACCTCCACACATTCTCTCGTGCACACTGCACACACGCACCCGCACGCGCGCGCGCGCACACACACACACACACACACACACACACACACACGCACGCGCACACACTCTGTCTGCTGGCCATAAGAGCAGCTTATGAAGAGAGAGGATTAAAAGTAAGGCAGAAAAAAACAAGAGAGTGAAACTGAGCTAAAGTCTAACAAGAAACCCTTAACACATTCACATCCAGACATGTTCATTTACAGTGTAATGAAGCCGTAATGGTTTGTTACAGTGCAGCAGGGATGATACTATGGCAGCCTCGCACCAGTTTATGTCTGAGCACACACACACACACACACACACACATACACACACACACACACACACACAGTCACACACACACACGTTTGTATTACTATACCTGTGAGGACATCAAAATGTTGAAAAATAGGAAAAAGCATGTCACAGCACGACGCATTATGTGAGCTTTTACAGTAGATTGGCCATTTTCCAGGCAGTGCAACAACACTGGCACCAAACCCAGCATAAATCAGGCAACTCCAACTCCAATCCCTGAACCTAAACATCTAAAAACATTTTCATAATTTTAAGCCTATATAACTTTAAAAATCATATTTAAACCAAATAAAACAACCATTTATTTACTGCATGTTTGTCCTCACAATGTCTATTATTTCTCAAATTCTTACTATACACTTGTGGGGACAATTGGCCCTCATTATAGCAGCACACACACACACACGCGCGGACACACGCATGCTCTCACACACACACACACACACGGACACACGCGTGCTCTCAAACACACGCACACGCAGATTGTGGTTTCCTGTCTGGTGTGTCCTTCTAGCCCACGCTCCTACTAGATGGATTCTCCAGTCTGTTCGGGGGTGGGTTGGTGGGGGGGTTTTGACTCCGTCAGACTGCGGCTGTGGCTTAGAGGCTGTCTGTGACCCGCTAACCCCACACCTTGCAGGCTTTCCCCTGACTGACCAAACACTCACACGGACTGGCTGAGGTTATGAATTGGCAACAGGGTAGGTGAGAACTGAGAACTGAACGGCTCTGAGCTTCGCTGCTCCGTCTGTCTCCTACACGGCGTTTTTGAACCGTGCCCTTTTTCGCCCCTGAGGTGACGCCGGCAACAATAAATTACTTACTATGGGACTTCATTACCACTTTGTGGCTTTAAACCATTCTGACCTGAGATCAGATTCTAAAAAAAATGTCTGTTTGAAAATAACAGTTTTCTGAAAAAAAGCTATGTTTCTATGTCAGTCGTTCTTTTCGATTTTTCAAAAATAGCAGACCTACAAGCTCGTAGCGCGCCACTCGGTGGCGCGCTACGAGCTTGTAGGTCTGCTATTTTTAAATAGGTAAAGCATAACGTAATGCTAACACCAAAAGGGGTTCCCGCCTAAAATGGGATAAATTACTTCTATGGGACTTCATTACCACTTCGTGGCTCCTTTAACCCGTTCATACGAGGACGGGGAGCCACTTTTGATGTTTTTTTTTTTTAAACATTTTTATCCCACGATTTCGCTAAACCATTTCTTTCACCCAGTAGTGTCAATTATCTCATGTAATCCTGCGGGCTCTACACTTCCCTCTGCCAACCTATAGGGAGGGCAGCGGACTGACCTCATGCTTCCTTCTATGCATGAGGAGTCCAAGCGGCTTCTTTTCACCTGGCAGGGGGGGGGGGGGGAGACTAGTTGGTGCACTCCTTTTTCCATCTACACCAAATCTATTTGCCAGAAATAGCTGCTGATCTACAAGCTTAAAACGAGTCACTCACACTACTGCTTTGTTTTGGGACAAATTTCAGCATACATACATTATATATTTCCCCCATGCAGGCATGCAGAACATTACAGTATGTTGAGGTTCAGGTGCTAAATAAAATGGTACAGATCTGCTTATTGGATAATCTCCACATTGGTATAATGATATAACCAGAGCCATCTAATAGAAAGAGTTACGACATTGAGGGGGCAGAAACCCAGCGCTGTTCATGCAGCCTGCCCTGAACTGAGACAAAGCTGGAGTTGGAAATACATTGTTTTCAACGAGGGCGGCGCAAATAAGAGCTATTTAAATAAAGCATCTGTGCAACATGACAACTGTGTTACAGTATTGTACAGTAACAACTTAAAGTCTCTGTAATGTTTATGTTGTACTATATTACTACAAAACTATCTAAACTAAAAGGGATTTAAGATCTTTAAAGCTGGGCTGTTGCCCTGTGAGTCCAATGCATTTCTGCCTATACTTCCGGGTCCAGGACTTGTCCCAGTTGGTTGTCCACCATTCTCAATAGAAGTCTATGTAGGAGAGACTCCATTGGACTGAAGCCCCACAAAGTGAACTCTGTCTATATCTATAAAGGCTGAGGGTAAAAAACTAAAGAATACGGTGGGTCTCTCAATCCCCTCACTCCACCGTCCATGTGTCAACCTTAATCTGTCTATATCTATAAGGCTGAGGGTAAAAACTAAAGAATACGGTGGGTCTCTCAATCCCCTCACTCCACCGTCCATGTGTCAACCTTAATCTTAAATCATACAGCAATCATATTGATATTGAACGGAACCTGAGGTGCAAAGAGTCTCTGTGTGTGAGGGTGCCAATAGGGGGACGCCAGAGGTGTGTGTGTGTGTGTGTGTGTGGTGGTGGTGGGGGGGTGGAGGGGTGTTGGGGTGTAGCTGTTATATTGGACTTAGTCCACATGCCTTGTTGTCGGGCAGATTCTGAGACCACCGTCTGTGATGCTGACATTAACTTAGAAATCAGGGTGCGGCCCCGCATGCAGCTCGCATTTAGCTACTGCTGCTGCTGTTGTGCATATAGGTTGCGTGTGTGTGTGTGTGTGTGTGTGTGTGTGCACGTTGTGTGTGTGTGTGTGTGCAATCTGTGCATGTGAACGTGCGTCACAGTGCGTGTGTGAGTTGTAGGGGGTGAAAGAGGGGTGCAACCTGACCCCCTTTCCTACTTTAACTTCATCCATGTTCTCTCTCTCCCTCTCTCTCTCTCTCTCTCTCGCGCACCTCTCTCTCTCTCTCACACACACACACACACACTGGGACAGTTGCCATGCTCTCTCCCTGTGCACCAAAGGAAAAGGTTGAGTCTAAAAAAACTTTCTCCCCTTCGTTTCTTCCTTTTTCTCTCTCTCCGCTCCCCTCTCCCCCCCCCACCCTCCCTCTCTCTCTCTCGCTCCCCCCCCCCCCTCTCTCTCCGCTCCCCTCTCCCCCCCCCTCTCTCTCTCCGCTCCCCTCTCCCCCCCCCCTCCCTCTCTCTCCTCTCTCTCTCTCTCTCTCTCTCTCTCTCTCTCTCTCTCTCTCTCTCTCTCTCTCTCTCTCTCTCTCTCTCTCTCTCTCTCTCTCTCTCTCTCTCTCTCTCTCTCTCTCTCTCTCTCTCTCTCTCTCTCTCTCTCTCTCTCTCTCTCTCTCTCCTCACTCTCTCTCTCGGCCATACATTAAAAGTCCTGCCAGGCTCCCTGGGGTCATCAACTCAACCCCCCCCCCCCCCCCTCAACCCCTCAACCCCTCGTTCTGCTTCCTCCCTCCTTCCCTGACTAGTCGACAGGCTGGAGACTTCAATCATGACCCTGTTGGACCAAGAAGCAGGGGGGGGGGGGGAGGTGCATATGTGCGCGCGCGCGTGTGTGTGTGTGTGTGTGCATGGGTTTTAAAGGCCATCCACACCAAACACCGTATATCGTTCACCACGGTCGTGCAGGACTCTAATTGAGTATGAATTTTTACTATCATATTTGGAGTGCTTGTTTGATGGTTGGCTACAGTGTCAGTTAAACTAAACCTGTGTGTGATTTACATCCAATGAGGACTCCTGTTTGCCTCTGTCAAGCTAAAATGTACACGTCCTATGGTGCAATGCTAAAAGGTAAACAGACGGTCGCTGCTTTCATATATGGAGTATACGGTTGTCTACGAACATAGTAACATCCGCGTAGTTAGCACCTTTAGGTACCGACAGCCTATAGCTACGTTTATGAACGTAGATAGCAGAGAAAAAGTTAAACACTTATCTAACCTTATTTTATGGCTTATTTACGGCCTATACAGTACACATACTGCTTGTAGATCTATAGGCTTTTCTCAGTGCAACAAAAACACGCCGTATACGTAATGAAGCACAACATTTGCTCCCTGCATGCATGCAGAGTAGACTCCCCCCCACACATAACGACAGGTGTACGTACGGTAACCGTACAGTTAAAAGGGACAACATTATAATGCTGCTCATGCATGCAGCACTTAGGTTTGGCCTCAGGGCTGCTCCTCGTCATGACAGCAGCGCTCCAGAGGACCCAGACGCAGGCCGGGCCATCGACAGGCAGGCGGCCAGAGAGGACGCCTGACCATAACACAGATGACGGAGGGAGGCTAGATGTGGCGGGACTCACTGGACTGGGGGGTGGAGGGTGGGGGGGGGGGGGGGGGGGTTGGAGGCTGGGGTGGGGGGGGGGGGGGGTATCGGGTATCAACAGACAACCCCCCTAAAAAACCCCTGTGTGTGTGTGTGTGTGTGTGAGGTCTGCTTCTCTGGTTTTGTTCCTTTTTTTCTCCCCGCCCCCCCTACCTTCAACAAAAGCAAAAAGACATTATATTTACACACAGTTTAGTTTGTTATCATTTTGTTATCATTTAAAGCAGCACTATATAGACCTTTCAGAACAACGAGTGGCCCAGGAAATGAATCGCAATGCATTTGTGTCCCATATGGCATCTTGTGCTTTCTTTATTTAAAGACCTTTTAAGCGTTGTACGAAGCCAACACACACAATATTTTGGACCAAACAAAGAATTAGAAAGAAGAAAAACAACAAAAAAAGGGTTGTTGTAACCTGCCGTTTTTTTTTCCTACTTTCTAATTCTTTGTTTGGCCCGAAATATTGTGTGCGTTGTCATGATTTGTCACGACAAGAGTTGGCTTCGTACGACGCTTAAAAGGTCTTTAAATAAATAAAGCACAAGATGCCTAATATGGGACACAAATGCATTGCGATTCATTTCCTGGGCCACTCGTTGTTCTGAAAGGGGGAGGGACTGCGCCGCTCTATACTGTATGTGACTTTATTCTACCTTTCTCTTCTATAACCCATTCTGACCTGAGATCAGATTCATACGAGGTTTCCACTGGACACACACTGGTCTGATTAACCCATTCTGACCTGAGATCAGATTCATACGAGGTTTCCACTGGACACACACTGGTCTGATTAACCCATTCTGACCTGAGATCGATTTTTCAAAAATAGCAGACCTACAAGCTCGTAGCACGCCACTCGGTGGCGCGCTATGAGCTTGTAGATCTGCTATTTTTCAATAGCTAAAGCATAACATGACGCTAACACCCGGTCAGAATGGGTTAATAGAAGAGCAGGGAGAGGAAATACAACCACCCCCATTTGTAAGTGATAGTGTTATTAACATACTCCATACACAGATTGGACAAAATGTTATTGAATTCATTAAAAAGGTTGCATAATACAGTAGTAAGGCTTAAATTATGTTTTTTTTTTTTTACCCTACAAATTTAGAAATTGTAGCAAAAATGGTGAGTATGAAAATATTAAAAAAAAAAAAGATTATAAAAGATAGTTACATCACTAACTACTCACTGAGTCACTGCAATGAAATGACTTATTATTTTTGTGTAACTTTTGGCGACACTGCCAGCTTCATTACAGTGTGTCTATATATGGTGAGTTAGAACCACGATTCCCAGAATTCAGTTCAAAACTAAACCACAGAAGTACCGCTCCAGATCCAAAGCTTCAGGGCCCCTGTCAGAAATGGTACTGTATGTATTCATTTTAAATTACATTAAAAAAAAACATTTCTGGTACATACCGCTTACTTGGGGGAATTATTTTGTGTTGGCGGGGCAGAGACTAGCATTTAGAAAACGTTGTCAAAAAATCAATGTATGTGGAAATATTATTGTTAAAAGTAAAAAATATACCAGTGAAAGATTGTATCAAATTACTTTTGTTTAATTGATTTGGAAATTTCACACGCTACCTTAAATTAAACTAATGGTTATGAACAAAAAAAGACGAAAGAAAAAAGAAAACAGGCCAAAGAAAAATGTTGACCAACTATATTTAAGTTACACAATGTGTACAGTGTCGTAGAGTTAAATGAACAGAGGATTGTACAAGGATTGTACAGTGCAGGCATTTTATATATATATATATATATATATATAGCCACGCCTGAATGTACAGTATAAGGCCCTGTGTGGTCTGATTAAAATGTCCTTGCTCTGGCCTCTCGTTTCAAAAACCTGAACAATGAATCAATGTCTCTGAAGCCACAGCTCATATTCACATTATAAATGATATCACTGCACTATTTAAAGCAGGTGAAGTAATTGTGGAATATGCACATTAATATTTGATATTAGGATGTCAGTGGTGGCAAGACAAATACACCCCCATCTCTCTCTCTCTCTCTCTCTCTCTCTCGACAGTTTTCTGAAAACACACTATGTTTCTATGTCAGTGGTTCTCACACTATTTCATGTCAAGGACCCCCAAAATGATGATGTATTTGGCCGCGGAACCCCCATCTCAAAATATGTTGTTCCAGCCAGGGACCCCCCCCCAGAAGTAAAGATATGAGTTAAAAAAAGTTTGCACAGAAAGAATAATATATTCAAAGATTTGCGCCACATTTTCACGATTCTTCAGAAATAGCAGACCTATACAAGCTCTTAGCGAACTTGTAGGTCTGCTATTTTTCAATAGCTAAAGTGTAACATAATAGCTTAAAACACCAAGCGGTTGGTTCCCGCCCAGAATAGGTTATTTCTCTCTCAGTGTTTGAGCGTGTGTGTGTTTGTGTGTGTGTGTGTGTGTGTGTGTACATGCGTGCGTGCATGCATGCATGCGTGTGTAATTGTGTGTTGTGGTGGTGTAAGTGTGTGAGTGAGTGACAGTACACTCAATGGTCCTGGCGGGTAATCTAAACCAGGTCACAACTGACAGAGACAACACACAAAAAGTGCAAGAAAAACAACAACATATTTCATGTGCCGCGTCCCACTTCACGCCATTGTTACTATTGGGGCTGGCAGGTCACAGAGAGAGAGAGAGAGAGAGAGAGAGAGAGAGAGAGAGAGAGAGAGAGAGAGAGAGGCGAGCTTGGTGGAGCAGGAGGGGATGAAATTACACCTGTTCTGGTGGCTGCCTAACGACTTTGAAATGCGAGTGGACCTTCTCTCTCGCCGCCAAAATCATTTTCCCAACAATACGAGCTGATCTTTAAACAAGCAGAACTGGGTCGTCGCTGCCTGACGGCCGCACGCCGTCCGGGGACAGTCAGTCACCTTCGCGCTTCGGGCCGTACGGCGGTGTCGCGACTCGCCACCGCCAGAGGCATAGCAGATGTACAAGCTAGCTCACGATACGTCCTGCAATTTCGTCGACTAAAACTAAGACGAAAAATGTTCGTCGACTACCTATTCTCACTGACAAAAACTAAATGGAAACTAAATGAAAACTAAGCTACGGTGACTAAAAAACTAAGACTAAATATACCGACAATTTCGTCGACAAATAAAAACTAGACTAAAATGTTAGGAAGGGACTAGTGGACGAGAGATCCAGTATAAGTCATTTTACACTTGGTTGCATGCTGAAAATAGCTGATCTACAAGCTCACAACGCGACGCGTCGTGAGCTTGTAGATCAGCTATTTTCAGCAAGTGTAAAAACACTCATTACGACGGCATCAAGACCCAACCAAAATACATTTTAGTCGACTAAATCAACTGTAGATTTAGTCGACAAAAATCTTATGACATTTAGTCGACTAAAACTATAGACTATAACACTTAAGACATTCCAGGTGACTAAAATGTGACTAAAACTAAATGAAGTTTCAGTCCAAAGACTATGACTAAAACTAAAATAGAGATTTGCTGCCAAAAACAACACTGATTCTATTACGGCCCAAAGCTTCATACCTGAATTGTATTATGAACGGCCCACCCAACAGTTTGGGATTTTTTTTCTACATTCAATTGTTTTAACCTGGGCATTTCCCAGAGTATAATTGTTCCTTGTTCCTTGTTTTTCCGGTACCTTGCTTGTCTGGTTACATTTTGCTAAAAGGCTGAGTTACACTTTTTGTTCACAGAACACAACACACCTGCAAAAGACCATTGATATTAAAATATTGACAATGATAGTTAAATAGAGTCGTTTAAATGTGATGCTATAACGGTATATGTATGTGACTTTGTTATAGTCCGAAGGTACATTTATGTCAGCAGATGTATAGTTGGCCCTCGGGTGTTTTAATATGTTATATTTTGGCCCCCACTGAAAAGATTTTGGACCCCCCTGGTGTGAAGCAGATTTACAAGCTCACAACATGTCGTGCTGCGACGCGTTGAGAGCTTGTAGATCTGCTATTCTCGGGGAGCAACCCAGCATTCTTTAGCTATAGAGATGCGGTGTGTAACTGTGTATACGACATGGATTTCTAAACGAATTTGTTCAGCGCAAAATACTGTGTCTGTTCATGTTTAGGAGACTTTAAAAAATAAAATCAATTCTCCTGAAGGCTGCCTTCATGGCATGGCCTGGAAAGGAAAGGAGAGGCATTTGCATTTCTTTCACCATGTAGTAAACGCTGCATTCGTGGTCTGGAGAGAGGGCAGTTGTTTTACAGACGGGTAAAAGGGCAGGGGCTGAAGCCCCCTTTGATGTCTATGTGTGCAGGTCCCTGGTGTAAAGGCTTTGTGGGTTTAGTGTTTGTGTGGTTATGGCTGTGCTTTATTGTTACACCTTGTTTACAAAAGGAAAAGGAAAGGGAAAAACTAGAACTGCACTCTGTTGAGTGCCTATACTTGCTTGTTGCACACGAGTAGGCCATAAATGGCCTTCGAGTCAGTATTAGAACCTGCATTTCAGTAACCTGACGCTGCCAGATCCAAAAAGCTTGCTACACAAATTTGTTTCACAGCTTATTTGGATCTGGGATCGCGGAAGCAAATTCGATGACGGGGCTGTTCCTTTTTTTCAAGATACATGGTAGATGATTGGATGGGAGCGTCTGTCTATCACCGTGTGGGCGTGCAAACACAACCAATCATATCGACGTGTCTATATACCGTCACATCCGCATCCCGCCTTTAGCTCACGCTGATTGGTTCGGTGCGAAGCAGATCTGACTCAGGGCTCAACTCTGTCAGAGATCCCAGATGAGTGTTGTGTTGGGGAATATGTTTCCGCAATACCGCCCTCATCTGGCAGCGTCAGGTTAGCATTTCATGTCAGTCAGTCACATTTCATGTCAGTCAGTCCGTCAGTCACGCGGGCCTCGTGACACGCTCCATATATATTACAATTTAGGCATTTAGCAGACGCTCTTAATCCAGAGCGACTTTAAATTAACTTAAAAAGCATGGCAACACATCAAATACATAAAAAGTAGTTATCACGAAGCTAAGAACGCAACAGTGGAATATCTATATAATGAAACTATACATTTAAACTATACATATTACATACTATACTATTCATATATACGACAGATATATGATACTAGAAGATCATGACACTGACCGCATCAAACCCTGGATCATCATAGCCATACATGGAGAACACTGGATCATCACCTAGATCTGCATATATGGAGCCGGCCAGCAACTCTACATCTGACCTTCCGGAGAACTATGTTGATCTGACCTCATCAAACCCTTTAGATCTCCATATATGGAAGCTGACCTATTCTGACATTCCACATGTTGATCCTTCCCCATCCGTCAATCCTCTTTGATGTCTCCCTTTTGACCGATACCGGTCCATTCAAACTCTAGACGGGCCTTTTTGTCCGATACCGGTCCATTCAAACTGACCCAAAGTCATCAGCACAGCTGTGCCCGGCAGCCGGCGAAAACTAGAGTTCTCAACAGGCCCGAAAAATGTATGCCTGGCCCTACCTGGGCCCTATAACTGCATGGGCCCTACCTGGGCCCTATAACTGCATGGGCCCTACCTGGGCCCTATAACTGCATGGGCCCTACCTGGGCCCTATAACTGCATGGGCCCTATATAGGGCTGCAACTAACGATTAATTTCATAATCGGTTCATCGGCCGATTATTTAAACGATGAATCGATTAATCGGATTATGGCACCTTTTTGCAATTACTTAAAAAAATTAGCTTCAAGTTATTTTAGGCATGTTGTAACTAATAATAAAGATAATAAAAATGAATACTCCTTCAAAATTAATATGTTACCCCCTTTTTTATCCAATTTGATTTCATTGCCATTCCTACTTGTAATGATACTGTAATCTGTAATGTTGACCGTGTATAGCTGACTGTCTTTCTTTCCATTTCTATCTCTGGGACCCCAATTTTTATATTTTAATTTCTATTGTAAAATCAATGTTGAGTCCATTTGGTTCCATTTTTGTACTCTGTTACAGACCCTTTACCCCCTAAGCACCCCCTGCCCACAAACCTAACTGTGAAGAAAAATATTCATGGATAAATAAAATATATGAAAGACAGAATTGACTTACTTTTATATAAATCATTACTATAAAATCATACTTTTTATTTTTGCAATGCTGACTTTTAGTGCCGCTCCGTTCTACCGTTAAGACATGCTCCTGCCCAGCGCACAGTACAGTCAAACAGCCCCCTCCCTCCTGAGCCTTGGAAGCGGAGGGGGGAGTCCTCTCAGCCCGCAGTGCTCACAGTCACATACGGCACGCTCAGTACAAGTCTGTCACTGTGACTTCTGTCCCCACGCTGTGTTCTTAACTTCTTTAACAGGTCGCTCGTATTTCTTTATGTAAGATAAAGAATCCGATGAACACGGAGAGCCAAAGAGGACTTGTTGCTGTTCCTCATGTTAGCGATAGCTGCTATATCAACAGTAAACACAACCTTGCTAGGCTAGCAAGCTAACGTTGCAACAGGATCGTTGCGGTGTGTGTGTGTGTGTGTGTGTGTGTGTGGGGGGAGACTGAAGTTGTGAGAGAGGGGTAGAATAGATGCGGAGCGCTCTGGTCACGTTCAAGACAATCTTGTGTTGTGTTTATACGACCCGTTGCATATTGTTCGTTCAGCCTAGTGCCGTTACTGAACGGTAAAAAGAAAGCAGCGTTATGTTATGTATATGGAAAACACCCGCGATAATAATCGCTAAGATAATTCGTTGGCAACGAATTCAATTATCGATTTTTATCGATTTAATCGATTCGTTGTTGCAGCCTTAGCCCTATAGCCTGAGCTAACGTGTTAAGTTTCTGGTCTATAGGGGTGGGTCGCGGCTGAGATTTAGCGCACGCCCTGATTGGATCTCACCGATCTGTCCGTCAGCCACTGGCCACTCCTCTCCCACCTAGTGAAGCGCTACGTCACATCATTTGGAGCCACGCCCACCCGGAAGCGTTGACTCCCACTTCTAGACCAAGGCAGCCAATGCGTTCCTCCAGGCTTTCATTTTTCGCGCAGACGAAATGAAAGCCTGGGTATGGAAGCTACATGGGCCCTAACTAGGCTGGCCCTAACTAGGCCAGCCTAAGGTCCACGTATGGGCATTCCCAGACCTGGGAAGGTCCACGTATGGGCATTCCCAGACCTGGGACCTTTACGTATGGGCATTCCCAGACCTGGGACCTTTATAGGGATGAGGTCGCACCTCTCTCGCCCTCAGGGTGATAGTGCTTGTGTGTTCATATTTTATGGGAAAAATATACAGTGCCTCTTAAAAACCAAACTTCATGCATGGTCAATATTGAAATGAGCCACATCGATTCGACACGCACACGCACACGCACACACACACACACACACACACACACACACACACACACACACACTTCCTAAAGCGATGTCCATGTCCAGTATTGTTTCTAATTAAGTCTCATTCCCTCTGACTGTTGCCATATGGTTACTGTACACTTTACTCTCTGAACCACATCTGTTGTGTGTTAGACACACACACACACACACACACACACACAGTCCTTATACCAAGCCTGGGTGGCCACTACGCTTGCTCACCTGTGCGTGCGCGCACGCACACACACACACACACACACACACACACACACACACACACACACACAGAGTAGAGTAGCATTTGACTCACCGTGTGTTCGCCGAGGTCCTGTGAGGTCTCCATGGTTTCTGGAGCAGCCACTCGTCACCTTTAAAGAAAGAAGAAAAGACAATAAAATAAGCTGGAAAAAATCAAATATAACACGTCCGTCCATCCAAATCCATTCTGGTTTGCGCCCTAACCTAACCCTACTGTACAGTGTAACGTATATGCACTGGTTTACCTGTTGGCCACACAGAACAGACACTACTGTAACAGTGTAACGTATATGCACTGGTTTACCTGTTGGCCACACAGAACAGACCCTACTGTAACAGTGTAACGTATATGCACTGGTTTACCTGTTGGCCACACAGAACAGCCACTTGAACCCTCCAGTCTTAAGAGAACTGGACTTGAGTTACAGCTGTAATCGGACCGCTTTCCCCCCACATCTCTTCGCCAGAAACAGCCGATCTACAAGCGCTTGTTATAGATCAGCTATTTTTGGCTAATGTCACCACCCCCCCCCCCCCCCCCCCCCCCTGCTGCTATAAGCAATAATAAGTCAACATTTTAATGACCTTTCTTTCTTTTTTGGTATTCAGACAGCCAGCAATGGGTAAAACTCTCTGTGACTAAAGCTTCTATAGGAACATCTTTGAATGCAGATTGCGGCCCATAGACGTGTCACCCCTAGATTCACCCCTGGATGTGTCACAGAGACTGTATACATTTTTTGGGGGGAGCGTTCTACCCATTGCTGGCTGTCTGAATACCAAAAAAATAATAATAATAATTAAAGGTCATTAAAATGTTGACATATTATTTGGCTCACTCATGCCAAAAGGAAAAGAGGTGAAAGCCGCATCATGAAAGTTTCCATTGTGCGGCATATTCATTTCTTCCTTTATGACCAACTGTCTGCATGCCCCCAACCCCCCCTCCCCCCCCCCATGCAGCTTGTCTCTGTGTGTGTGTGTGTGTGTGTGTGTGTGTTGTGTGTGTGTGTGTGTGTGTGTGTGTGCGTGCGTGCGCGTGCGTTTATGTGTGAGCAACAGGAGATAGAGACAGTCACAGACACGAGAGGGGAAACGGTGGCTTTAAACTTCAACATATCATCTTCAGCCCAGGGTGAAGCAGGGAGATAATTGCAGAAGTAAATATCAACAATGAAAAGGGAGAAGTGTAAATAATATGTCTGGCTGGCTGGGGACAGACTCAGTCTGGTTAGTGGAGGGCAGGCAGACAGTGAGGTGACCCTTTGACTGCCTGACGGGAGCAGCAGATGGACAGGTGTGTGTGTGTGTGTGTGTGTGTGTGTGTGTGTGTGTGTGTAATCGAGATGGAGAAGTTAAGGTTTTCGCCGTTACGAACTAAAATGCCATTTCTCTACTTTCCCTACATACGCGAGAGGAAGTGTAATCGCAAACCAAAACACACACACATCCCAAATTGTACAGTAAGAAAAACTAATAACTAAAAATCTGTCGTTATAGTTACTGCAATTTACTGTGAGATCTTCCAACTCAGGAGAGAATGATGTATCAGAAGCGTCTCAGTTTCATAGCGCCTGATGGAGGGGAAAGGAACTGGTTGGAATAACGTGTTCCTTTCCACGCGCTATACGTCCAACCAGGGAAACTACACCCTGTCAGGTGTAAAGAGCAACTTGGACACTCAGGCATGAAGGAAGCATGAGTTCAAGTCCGTTGCTCTCCCCTTGTCTGCCATATATGGGGGACTAGGTTGGCGGAGGGTGTGTAGAGCCAGGATCACATTAGATGATTGACACAGGGGTGAAAAATGGGTTACAAAAATCGTGGGATAAAAAATATATTTAAAAAAAGAAGCGTCTCAGTTTCAGTTTTGGCTGCTCATTTCCTTTGTGTCACCACGTGTATCCTTTGACTTCTCTCTCCTGATTGGATCAAATTGGTATCCTGACCTGAAAATGCATTTACCGTTTACTAAAGGTTTAGTTAATGAACAGACAGAATTATCAGAATATCAGGGCTGTTCAGAAACCCGCCCAGGCCACCAGTGACATTTTTATTATCGTGAGAACGATGGCTTCCATTTTCGCATTGCAACTTTTCAGGACTAGAAAGCCTGCAGTTTCTATTAGCTTGGGATTCCCCATCGATGATGTCACTGGTGGACGGGTTTCTGAACTGCCCACAGCCCTCCTATGAGACACGGACTGAGTAGAAAATAATGGAGCCATTTTATCATGATTATTACTGAGGATCTATTATATGAAGATAGGTTGAAAAGTGGTATCCACACAACCCGTTTCCACTAGAGAGCTTTCTACTATCAAACCACCAACAGACTCCAAATCTGC
This sequence comes from Protomyctophum bolini, assembly GCF_963924005.1. Classification (NCBI taxonomy): domain Eukaryota; kingdom Metazoa; phylum Chordata; class Actinopteri; order Myctophiformes; family Myctophidae; genus Protomyctophum; species Protomyctophum bolini. Next base: position 36,099,672 of record NC_137880.1, on the reverse strand, counting down.
TTAAGATGCTACAGCTGTGGTCCTCAGCCATTTAGACTATATATCAGGGTCCACTTGACCACATCAGTGTGGACACTCACTCGCTCAGCTATAGCAGTGGTTCTCAACCTTTTCAGGCCAGGACCCCCCACAAAAAGTCATATTTCAACTGGGGACCCCCCAAAATAATCATATTTGAACTGGGACCCGACAAGCACTTGGAATTGTAGGAGTTGAGGCATTACATTTAGTTTGACGCCGTTTCACAGATAAATATTGTGATTTACAACCTCACAACGCCTCGTGAGCTTGCAGATCGGTTATTTTCCACAATATTTATTATTTCACTATTATATTATTTGACAATTTAGCCAATGTTTGATCAGTTTTTATAGTATAGTTTGTTGATTACTTTTGACTATTTTTTTTTAGGTATTAAACAGGTGTTAAAGGTCTCCCCATCTTGGGACATATATCGCCTCGGCCTCGCTCTGCAGGGGAACCTCACAGAGCCCAGGCCCGCTCTGGGGAACCTCACAGGGCCCAGGCCCGCTCTGGGGAACCTCACAGGGCCCAGGCCCGCTCTGGGGAACCTCACAGGGCCCAGGCCCGCTCTGGGGAACCACACAGGGCCCAGGCCCGCTCTGGGGAACCTCACAGGGCCCATAGCCCACTGAGGGCCTCTGCCTCGCTCTGGGGAACCTCACAGGGCCCAGGCCCGCTCTGGGGAACCTCACAGGGCCCAGGCCCGCTCTGGGGAACCTCACAGGGCCCAGGCCCGCTCTGGGGAACCACACAGGGCCCATGGACCTCTGAGAGCCTCGCTCTGGGGAACCTCACAGGGCCCATGCCCGCTCTGGGGAACCACACAGGGCCCATGGACCTCTGCCTCGCTCTGGGGAACCTCACAGGGCCCAGGCCCGCTCTGGGGAACCACACAGGGCCCATGGACCTCTGCCTCGCTCTGGGGAACCTCACAGGGCCCAGGCCCGCTCTGGGGAACCACACAGGGCCCATGGACCTCTGCCTCGCTCTGGGGAACCTCACAGGGCCCAGGCCCGCTCTGGGGAACCTCACAGGGCCCAGGCCCACTCTGGGGAACCTCACAGGGCCCAGGCCCGCTCTGGGGAACCTCACAGGGCCCAGGCCCGCTCTGGGGAACCTCACAGGGCCCAGGCCCGCTCTGGGGAACCTCACAGGGCCCATGGACCTCTGCCTCGCTCTGGGGAACCTCACCGCTGCCGACAACGTGCCTACGGTGAAACTCTGAGATGCAACGTGTCTCTGTGGTCCACACAGAACCCTGACCTACACAGTGACATTTCTTCCCCTATACGTTTCATTTATCTAACACATTTATCAATGATTAAGTGGGTTAAAGGTCTCGGGTCAACGGCCAACAGGTTCTTTCCATGCACAGCACATACACGGACCTAAAGGAAAAGGTGTATTCAATCTAAAATACAATACAAAACGATTTATTGAAATAAATTGCAGACGCATCGTGGTAATGAGAATTTCAGCAGAAACTTTCATGGTATCGAAAAAATAACATAATTATAATTATAATAATTATATTATATTATATATTATATTGTAATTATACAAGAAAGAGAATATAGGCTATACTACAAATTATATGTAATATTGTAATTTAATTATTAGACAGTTACTTTTATACTGAAAGTATCTAATGTATTTCATGTATTTCATGAGAACCATGTGTGGATGCATAATATGCATGATGTGTTGAAACAGAAGCAAGGACTCTTTCCATAAGGCTGATTCTACTACAGGCCCAGTAAACTGACCTTCTAAACAGCAGTAATCTATACTCTATGCAGGACATCCAAGACCAAGACAATATGCTGTTTGTACAATTAATGAATCAATTTCTTGCAGCTGTAGGCATTTATGTATATCATAACCATAGCCTACGCCCTGTACAGTATGCCTGTGTGTGTATGTGTGTGCGCGCGAGAGCGTGTGTGTGTGCGGCTGCGCGCGCGCGGTGGACTCTGGCATGGACTTAAACTAACTGGCATCCTTTTAATTTTTCATAGCTTGGCCTGAAACCGAAGACAATAATGCGTCTCTCAGGCGAATTGATTTGTGCCCAAGACAACCCCTCACCCCCACGCACCCTCCACCCCTCCACCTCTCTCTGGCTCGCATGCTTGTTCGCTCTCACCTCTGTGGAGGACAGAAGTATAGCTTAAGCAGGACATCCCATTATATCTGATAGAGGCTTTTTTAATCTCCCCTTCACGTTTTATCCCCTCCCGCCATGGCTCTCAGCTCGCCCGCGGAACGGTCACCCGACCCCCCCCCCGCATGCGCTGCAACCAATCAATACCACCCTGCCATTTCCGTCACAATCCCAGAAGAGAAGAATTATCCCATTCTGACCCGAGATCAGATTCTAAAAATGTCGTCTACACATCCTGACAGTTTTCTGAAAAAGCTTATGTTTCTGTGTCAGTCGCTCTTCGATTTTTCAAAGATAGCAGACCTATACAAGACCTATACAAGCGGGCCACTCGGTGGCGCGCTAGGAGCTTGTATAGATCTGCTATTTTTCAATAGCTAAAGCGTAACATAATGCTATAACACCAAAAGGGGGTCCCGCCAAAAATGGGTTATATTTCTCACTCGGCCCCATTGACAGCGACATGGAAGAAGAAACACATATGGGACACGTGGTATACGGCCCACCGTAGGGGAGAGGAGAGGAGAGGAGAGGAGAGGAGAGGAGAGGAGGGGTCCAAAGTGGACTGGATCGGGCGGGGGGGCTTACATATCTACGCTGTGGTAATTTCACGCCATAAAAGCCGGGGAGAGTAGAATGTTGAACAAACCGCATGATGCCTATCAACATGGGTCTCAATTATCCCATTCTGAACGGGAACCCTGCATTTTGGTGTTTAGCATCGTGTTATGCTTTACCTATTTAAAAATAGCAGATCTACAAGCTCATAGCGCGCCACCGAGTGGCGCGCTACGAGCTTGTAGGTCTGCTATTTTTGAAAAATCGAAGAACGACTGACATTTTTTTAAATCTGATCTCAGGTCAGAATGGGTTCATCAGACCAGTGTGTGTGTCCAGTGGAAACCTCGTATGAATCTGATCTCAGGTCAGAATGAGTTATACCGCATATACTGTATATACAGTATACTCACAGCATGGTGTGGGCTGGGTCGGTTGTATATAGTGTAGAATGAAAACGGGTCGTTCATTAAATTATGATATTATTAGCCTATTAGGGATACATATCTTGCGCCATGTATGCAACCCTTAACCCATTCTGACCTGAGATCAGATTCATACAAGGTTTCCACTGGACACACACTGGTCTGATGAACCCATTCTGACCTGAGATCAGATTCTAAAAATGTCAGTCATTCTTCGATTTTTCAAAAATAGCAGACCTACAAGCTCGTAACGCGCGCTATGAGCTTGTAGATCTGCTATTTTTCAATAGCTAAAGCATAACATGATGCTAACACCAAAATGGGTGCCCGGTCAGAATGGGTTAAACCCTTATCCCTAAACTTATTTGCCTTTTTTTTTGTATTTTAATTTTTTTTGTTTAAATAGTTAAAATATAGCTGATCTATACAAGCTCACAACATGTAGATGTATTGTATAGATCGGCTATAGTTGAACTATTTTAAAATTATTTTCAAAATAGTAAAACATGGTAAATACGTTTAGGGATAAGGGTGGCTGCAAGATGGAGCCCATATATATATATATATATATAGAAAACGTTTTTAATGACAGAATTGTTTTAACCCATTCTGAACGGGAACCCATTTTGGTGTCAGCATCATGTTATGCTTTAGCTATTGAAAAATAGCAGATCTACAAGCGCGCTACGAGCTTGTAGGTCTGCTATTTTTTGAAAAATCGAAGAGCGACAGACATTTTTAGAATCTGATCTCAGGTCAGAATGGGTTAATCAGACCAGTGTGTGTCCCGTGGAAACCTCGTATGAATCTGATCTCAGGTCCGAATGGGTTAATTGAAATATAGAGAAAAAGGTGGAAAATTTTCAGTCACTCCAGTCAGTGTATATAGAATGAAAAGAGTAATTCATGGAATTATGATATTAGACTATAGGAAACGTTTAATGACAGAATCGTTTTAATTGAAATGGGGGGAAAAAGGTGGAAAAATGTCAGTGGGAGTGTGGGGGGGTTCCAAAACGTTCTGGCATGTATAGAAGGTGCGTTATGACACGCAAGGGGGTGGAGGTGGGGGGACGGACGTCTCAAAATACCATTCCGCATGAAGTGCCTGTGTGTCACCACGTATACGGTTTACTGCTATTGTCATAAAGACATTTCAGGCGTTTACTACTATAACTTTAAGGGCCGCACTATTTTCGGCAGCGATATATACTGACGGGCAGACAGACGACTTTCATTTGTGGAACTCTAAATGCACTGCGTAAAAAAATATCGTCTGTGCGTAATTATCGTCAATGATGCAGGAGGACACGCATGGCTAGAAACGACGTTATTAAGAATATGAGGGAAATTAAATGGCGTGGCAAACCTGCAGTCAGAGCGTGACATTTTGTGTTTTCTTTATAGACCTATTGCACCATAACCATAAGTTAATGTGTGTTCAGTGGACGGTTTCTTTTGTCGTGTATAATTTCCAATGCGAACGCGGTGGATAGGCAGCACCTGCATGGCCACTTTGTTCAGCGACAGCGAGGCTAATTGGCAAAAGCAAGAATGGAGTGGGGAAAAGCTTCCTCTAAAAACTGTACAGTATAGCCTATGTACATTTTGTCTGGAAACACTTGAAATAGGCCTATATACGCAAATAATAAATATGGCATGCGTAAAGTGCATGCGGACTCTCCAGATGAGTCCAGAATATAGTAGACCATACCTAATCATTATTATCCGAATAGCAATATATCCTTAACTGCCTATTGAAGGCTGCTAGTTAAAGTTGACAAAACTATACACTAAACTAAAAATCTGTTTAGGGTTATAAGAACACTAAATTAATTCAGGGTGAATATATGAATCTCGACTCGAGCCCCGTCGTCCATATGGATCAATATTGTCCACGCGTGATTAATCACAACTTTCACTATATTTCAAGTCACCACCGCGAGGCCGGGCAGATATCTATAGTCCTATATATTCCAAAATGCACACGCATGCTGGAATTGATTAATCAAATAATTTGGCCTGGCAGTCGAGTCCACTTAAAGCCGAGAATAATTCACCATAATAACCAATTATATAATGAGACCAAATCAAAACCCATGCGTGTGTGTGTGTGTGTGTGATCCATCTCTATGCGAGTTGGTTAACTGAGTCCTTTATGTGAAATCGATCCTGTATGGATTACTTTACGGTGCGGAGTAGGACTATCAGATTTTTGAGCCGACGACGCGTAACTTGTCATGTGTCGTTACTTTAGGGGCAGGCCGAGCTGGGCCAGGGCCATTCAAGCCCTCTGCAGCCCGCCCGAGTGGCGTGGCGTGGTGCTGTGTGTGTGTGTGTGTGTGTGTGTGTGTGCGGGGATAAGATTCCCATTTCCTAACATATCAAATATAAACACAAACTCCACGTGGAGATGGGAATTACGCGACGACGCGGAGGAGAGTGAGAGAAAGAGACCCCACACACAGACACACACACACACACACGCGCGCGCGCGCACAGACACACACACACACACACACACACACACACACACACACACCATCAGACGTATGGCGCGGTGGTGACGGTGCATGTTCTGAAGTTCTGCATCAGAGCCGCAATAATTCATAAGCGGACACACAGGACACGCACGACACTTAAAACCATACAATGTCAAGGAAAAGTATAGCCTATATAATTGAGTGGATAGACCTATAGCAGTGAAATAGGCTACCCTATAAAAACAAACATATCACTGTTATACATTTTCTTTCTTTTTTTTGTGATGTTGAAAAAAAAAATATATATATAGTGTCAAAACTGACCATTATTATTTAGCCTTTTCATTTTCAATGACAGCCTATAGTGAAGGAATTTAAGTCAGATATAAGTTATCTAAAGTTATCAGATAATAATAATAAGATAGCAGATAAGTATATACTTATCTGATAGCCAGGCTATATATACAAAGTCAGGACGTTCGGTTGAACCCAATACTTTATAAGATATAAATATCAATATTAAATCATCCAAGGAATTAAATCATCCCATCCCAGGCTTTAAATCTGTGAGCCCAAATTGCCCGATATAGCCTCTAATGTTCCAATTAGCTTATTATCATTAAATTGTTACACAGAAAAATCTATATGGTCATGCACATTATTATTATTTTCTTCCACAATACCGATTAGTAGGCCTACATACTGTGAGCGAATTGAAGTTAAAAACATACCCAGAGAGGAAGGGGGAAAAAATCTTGTTTTCGCACCTCCAAAAATAAAACCAAGCCAATTTTCTCTTCACTCCTTGGAAGTGTTCATGACAGAATGAAGTGCAGCGGCTTTGCTAAAAGCGGAGTGGAGAAGTGGACAGACAGACAGACTGACTGCTCTGCTCTCTGCTGCTGCTGTCACACTCACACTGACTATAGTTCACAAACTCCAACCCCTGGCCATTGCCAGCCAGCCAGCCCGCGGGTGGCCAGAATAACATAAACAACAACACTCGAGAAAAGTTACTGGTACTTTAAACACGCGCACAAATTAACAAACTTCTTCCTAGCGCAGCCCGTGGTGTAGTTATGTGATGTGGGAACCACTTAACGCTATTTAAACCGACAGCTGGGCGACTCTCCGGGAAAGAAAAAAGAGCATAATATTGAAGTCGTCGTCTTTTAGAGTTGTTATAAGAGCAGGGCTACATATTGTAGCATTAGAGAAAACCGCAGGCTAGTATATTATTGAAGACCCGAAGCCGTCTCCTGCAACGGTGTTGATCATTACTCAAAGTAGTACGCATGCGTCCAGCTGCCATGCGCACACGATTGGGCGTCCATCCAAAAGAAGTAATGGGGTATGGAAGAGACTAGGGGAGGGGGAGAGAGGGGGGGGGGGGGGGGGGGGGGATACCAAAATGACATTCTTATTAATAGTTCGGCCCAAATGACGCGCGCACATGTTTATGTGTGCCACCACAGCACAGCAAAGGAACAACTGAACAACAACATGAACTCCATGACAAAATCTATCTGCATCTATTCTATAACCCCTTCTTTGACTGGTTTTATTTGGTCATTTTATCTTAATTCAAAATAAATATATAGGCCTATAGGCTATACATATACATACAGTAGCCTATTTTGTCTAATTAAGTTCAATTGAAACAAATTAAACTTTTTTTTAGGAGGATGACAGAGGAGCTGGCCTGCAGGGACGTGCAGAGAGTGTTATATAGAGGGGCAGGGGCTGAAATCCCGTAAGAGGGCACTTTTGGACAAAAATAGCAGATCTACAAGCTCACAATACTGCAGTGTTCAAGTTCAGGAGACTTTGGAGAAAAAAAAGCACTATTGAACCGGTTCAGAGTGTTTCCACTGAGAACACTAATTATGATTTTTATCCCACGATTTTGTAACCCATTTTTCACCCCTGTGTCAATCATCTAATCTAATGTGATCCTGGGCTCTATACACCCTCCACCAACCTGGGGAGAGCAACGGACTTGAACTCATGCTTCCTTCATGCCTGAGTGTCCAAGTTGCTCCTTTACAGTACACCTGACAGGGGGGAGTTTCCCTGGTTGGACGTAGCGCGTGGAAGGAACACGTTATTCCAACCAGATCCATTCCCCTCCATCAGGCGCCCCGGCTGGCCAGGGGGAGGCAGTTTAGAGACCAGGATTACTGCATGTTTTTTGTGAGGGTACCTACCCTATAGGGGACACGGGGAGAACATGCAAACTCCACACAGAAAGGCCCTTTCGCCAACCCCGCCTTCGGGTATCATGGGCACTGATGACGCGGAGGAGGAAACACGCCACCAGCACCCACAGCGTCCCGAGCGGGAATCGAACCCAGGACCTTCTAGCTGTGAGGCGATAGCACTATACCAACTGTGCCACCGGAACTGGAACCTTATAAGAATGGCCGCCACCCCGCCGGTTCCGTGAAAGCACCAAGAAGGTTCCAAGAATCTAGAACGGAACCAGTTCTAGAGCCAAATTATTTTGGTGGACGACGGCTATTTTAGGCGTGTGCTTTTAGGCGTGTGCATTTATGCGTGTGACACGATGGTGTGACTTCGCCATACGATCATCAAATCTATGAGACAGTCTGTCATCACCTCCACTCACTGGAGGCTGAGCAAATTGGTGAAGCTACAATTACACTTATGTTAAACCCGTGGTTCCCAAACCTTTTCATGTCAAGGACCCCCAAAATTTGACACTAATTACTTAGCCCACAGACCACCATTTGAAAAGATATGCCAGGGACCCCCGCCATGCATGAGAGAAGACTTTCACGGCTTAATTTCAAGGACCCCCAGTTTGACATGCATTAGTCTACGGATTGTAAAATCAATGTTAATTTAACTCTGAGACTGTACTCTACAAACCCATAAGGGTCCATTATTTGGTTCCATACTATCCTTTAGTTGCAGGGGGACCCCCTGGAACTCCCTCAAGGACCCCCTGGGGGTCCCTGGTCCCCACTTTGAGAACCACTGCGTTAAACAACCACCGACAACAAGCTAAACCATGAACAAAATCCACAAAAATATCAGAATGACGTATGAATCTGAAATGTAAATCCACTCCATTTGGCACAGAAAGAAAATCTGCATGCAGGGCCTCTTAATTTGCTCATTTGATAAAAGTATGTGTTATGGTTTAATGGATCAGATGTAAATGCATGGAGCCAACAGACCTTATATGCTGTTGTAATGATCTTTTACCGTGCCGGCATTTTTCTGAGGTGATGTTATCAGCTTTCCTTGGCTGATCACCGATTGGTGGTTCACAGCACAGAACACTTCTGACATGTTGTACACTATACACACGCACGCACGCAAGCACACACATGCACACGCACACATGTGCACACGCACACACACACACACACACACACACACACACACACACACACGCACACACCCCCCTTTCCCCCCCTAACTGTATATGTTTTCTTCCCCTTTTTACCTCCTCTATAACGATTTCCTGTTTTGGGCTATAATATAGAAGTGTATATTTGTACGTCCCTAAATGTTATGATGAATTGAACATATGTGCGTGGACCCTATTGTAAACAAGTGTAATGCTTTATGGTGTCGTGACATCCACAGTTAACAGTTTTGTATTGAGTTGTGCTTGAAATGTACTGTAATTCTAAAAATCTGTTAATAAATACTTCAATCACTCAAACACACACGCACACACACACACACACACTGAATACACATTGCATTGTCCCCCGCAGCGCACACACACACACACTCACAGTTAAACTGACATTTTGACCTGAGGACGATTCTACAAATGCCTTCTAAATCATGACAGTTTTCTGAAAAACCTCATGTTTTCGTCAGTGATTTTCAAACTACTTAATGTCAAGGACCCCAAAAATCATACAGTATGTATAATTGGCCGCCGACCCCCCCATCTGAAAATGTGTTGTTTCAGGGACCTAACCCGGGAAGCAAAGATTTGAGTTAGAAACTTTCTCTGTGAAAGCATATATTCAAAGATCTGAGCCACATTGTCATGATTTAACAAAAATAACAGACCTATATACAAGCTCGTAGCGTGGCACTCGGTGCCGTGCTATGAGCTTGTAGATCTGATGTTTTTCAATAGCTAAAGTATGGGTTAACATGTATACGTAATGCACACATCACATCACATACAGGGAGACAGAGGGGGGAGACTGAGACTGGCTTATAAGGGACAGACGTTACCCGTCACTATACAAGACCACGGCTAATGGCTATACTCCAGAATCATTCACTTCGTCGTCCTCCTCCTCCCTGTTTCACTTCATCACAACCCGTCTCTGTCCTCTTTTTCTCCCCGTCCATCTCCTCTCACATGTGCGTTCTTCTGTCCATAGTATATACGTCCATTATTGGCACGGAGAGCGCAGAATCCTCACTGTGACATCATGCAACGCCATCAGCGCCATCATGTGATGCCAGCCGGGGCCTCCACAGACTGACATCTCTCAGACAGTGTGTGTGCGACTGTGCGTGCGTGCGTGCGTGTGTTTAGGTGTGTTTAGGTGTGTGTGCTTTGGCAATATGTAGGAGGGGTCAAATTCAACCCCTTGGCATGGGATGAGGAGAGACACTGCCATGGGAAACAGTAGCCCGACACCGACAGAGAGAGACGGAGAGACAGACAGACAGAGGGAGAGAGACGGACAGACAAAGAGACATGCAGCAGAATAACAATGGCATTCTCCATTCATTGCTCTGCAGGATAGCATGTATTCATATATTTACATGCAATTGGCTGCAAGTCACCTGCAAACATGGGGACTCTACTCTGACCTGTCCTGTACTAACCTCGCCTCACCAGGCTTTCCACCTCGGAGGAAAGCCTATAGTCTGTGTTACAAAGGTGCCGTGTGAGCGGATGATATCGCTATATACGTCATGTTAGTAACTTTGCAGTATTGTTTTGTAGTCATTGTTAAGGAGAAACAATAACGCGACACGAGACAGTATCACGCTAAAGGTTAAAGTTTATTAATAGGAACATATATATATATATATATATATATATATATTGCTGGATCATAATGACGTGACGATAAGATATGAGATAAAGTACCGTGACTAATAGAGCACCGAAGTCTGACGTCACTTTCAGTAGAGGGCGTCAGTCCCCAGGTTCATGTATTTGTTTAGTTGCATTGAAATCCCCATTGAGGCGATTTTAGATCGCCTCATATAACAACTGTGTTTGAAAAATAAACATGTCACCCCGGCCGCTTCACTCACATGGATATGAAGAATCAACTGACTGAGAGAAAACGCTAATGTTACTGCTGCTGAATTAGTTAGATTTTCGCTAGAAGCAGACTGTATCATATATGAGTGACTGACTGTTGCAAACGATACAGAGACACCTCCCTAACAATAACGCCGAGACAGCTTGTTTATTTTTGGACCACAACGCTTATAGTAGACGATATTAAGATCACCCCATGTTATTCTCCATAGAGAAATTACTTCCGCGAACCAGGGGAATCGTCGGGATGAGCCAGTTACGTCAGGACTTCGGTGCTCTATGTGGCAAGGCTTACCTTGCTGGCGCTGAGATGTCTCTCGTAGCCTATCTATAAAGTATGCTACAGTACAGGCAGTATACACATATCAAGTACACTGTATCTCAAGTTCAAGTACACATCAGACTTACTGTAGATGTACATGGACAACTCATAACATAACAGTCATCAGGCAGGAACAATCATCAAACGGAACTTCCTTTTCCATCAAACCGGAAGAATAACAATAAAAGCTCTCGTAGCCTGTTGGCTTTTATTGAGAAAAATCGGTTTGAGGGAAAAAGGAAGTTCCGGATGATTGTTGACTACAAAACAATGACTGCAACATGACGTAGCGATATCATCCTGATGACTACAAAACAATGACTGCAACATGACGTAGCGATATCATCCTGATGACTACAAAACAATGACTGCAACATGACGTACCGATATCATCCTGATGACTACAAAACAATGACTGCAACATGACGTAGCGATATCATCCTGATGACTACAAAACAATGACTGCAACATGACGTAGCGATATCATCCTGATGACTACAAAACAATGACTGCAACATGACGTATCGATATCATCCTGATGACTACAAAACAATGACTGCAACATGACGTATCGATATCATCCTGATGACTACAAAACAATGACTGCAACATGACGTAGCGATATCATCCTGTCGACTACAAAACAATGACTACAACATGACGTAGCGATATCATCCTGATGACTACAAAACAATGACTGCAACATGACGTAGCGATATCACCCTGATGACTACAAAACAATGACTACAACATGACGTAGCGATATCATCCTGATGACTACAAAACAATGACTGCAACATGACGTAGCGATATCACCCTGATGACTACAAAACAATGACTACAACTAAAGTATTTATATAAAGACGGTTACGCCGCGGACAAAGCCAACTCGGATCGTGACAAATCATGACAACAAACACAATATTTTGTGCCGAAGAAGAAAATAAAGGCAGGATACAAAACTATTTGTTTCGTTTTTTTTCTTCTTACTAATTATTTGATCGGCCCAAAACATTGTAATTAATGTCATGATTTGTCACGATCAGAGTAACCGTCTTTAAATAAATACTTTTTGAAAAGCCTATGGAGAAAATGAACGGAGAATCTTTTCCTGGGCCACTCGTCGTTCTGAAAGGGGGCGGGACTGCGACGCTCTATAGTCCTGTACTGGTCCATTTGGTAACCAGAACCCTGCTTTGAGAACCACGGTACCGCTGCAGGTTCTAATCCCAAAGGAGTGTTATTTATTGAGGTTTCTCCAGCGTCAGATTCAGACCCACAACTGTTTATTATTCTGAGACAAAGAGGGTGATCCACTGCAGCCTGACAGGAATTACACAGGGTCACTTATTGGCCACGACCAATACTGTGTGTGTGTGTGTGTGTGTGTGTGCGAGTGTGTCAGACAAAATGCTGATTGGTCAAGCAGGGAAGGATAGAGGGATATCGGTAGCAACACTGACTAAAACTACAAACAAACGGCAAGAGCTGCACAGAGCTCTCTCTCTCTCTCTCTCTCTCTCCCCCTCCCATACTCACGGCCCTTGCACGGCCCATTTCTCGGTGATTGACACATTCTGCCAGAATAAATTAAAGGCTCAAGCTGTGATGGAGCCTGAAATAGCAGGAAGCTGTCGCTGACCTGCGCGCTCTCTCTCTCTCTCTCTCTCTCTCTCTGTCTCTCTCTGTCTCTCCCTCTCTCCCTCTCTCTCTCTCTCTCTCTCTCTCTCTCTCTCTCTCCCTCTCTCTCCCTCCCTCCCTCTCCTCCCTCTCTCTCTCTCTCTCCCTCTCTCTCTCTGTCTCTCTGTCTCTCTCTCTCTCTCTCTCTCTCTCTCTCTCTCTCCACTGCACCGCATGTCAGCAAGCCTCAAAAACCTGGCAGAACATTCTGCACAAAATAAGTGACCAATATGTGTGTGTGTGTGTGTGTGTGTGTGTGTGTGTGTGCGTGTGTGTGTGTGTGCGTGTGCGTGTTTTTTTATGCTTTAAGATCAGCATCAATTATATCATTCTCTCCACAAATGCATAATGTGTTGTTGCTCATGTATGTATGTATGTATGTATGTATGTATGTATTGTATGTATGTATGGCTGCCCTTCCACACATGCGGCGGCTGCATGCGTGCGTGGCGGGGGGGAAGCGATTTGGGAGTCGTTTAATCAAATCGAAACTATTTTGGAACTTGAAGACAGAGTGGCAGGTGGATCTATTTTTTCAGCCAGCTGTTCCGGGCCGGTGGGGGTGGCATAGGGTGTGGGTTGGGGGGGGGCGGGGGGGCACAGCTTTGAGGGGGGGGGGGGGGGGGGGGGAGAGAAGGAGGAGGGGTGGGGGGGGGACAGTCTGACAAGTCCTAACCCATTCTGACCTGAGATCAGATTCTAAAATTGTCTGTTTGAAAATGACAGTTTTCTGAAAAAGCTTATGTTTCTATGTCAGTCGTTCTTCGATTTTTCTAAAATAGCAGATCTACAAGATCATAGCGCGCCACCGAGTGGCGCGCTACGAGCTTGTAGATCTGCTATTTTTCAATAGCTAAAGCACGACATGATGCTAACATACCAAAATGGGTCCTCGCCCAAAATGGGCTAAAGATGTACTGGCACTAAGACTCTGACACGGGTCCCTTTGCCAAGTCACAGAGGGCTCCCGGTTCTTGCCAGGCAGCAGGGGGGACAGGGGGGGAGGGGGGGGCTGGGGAGGTGAGAGAAAATGCCATTTAGCCGGGCGGCGGTATTTATAGATAATGTGGAGGAACGTTGCAGTGCTTCGGGGCTGTGGGGCAGGGCTGCATGGGGCAGGGCTGTGGGGCAGGGCTGTGGGGCAGGGCTGTGGGGCAGGGCTGCATGTGGAGGGGCTGTGGGGCAGGGCTGCATGTGGAGGGGCTGTGGGGCAGGGCTGCATGTGGAGGGGCTGTGGGGCAGGGCTGCATGTGGAGGGGCTGTGGGGCAGGGCTGCATGTGGAGGGGCTGTGGGGCAGGGCTGCATGTGGAGGGGCTGTGGGGCAGGGCTGCATGTGGAGGGCTGTGGGGCAGGGCTGCATGTGGAGGGCTGTGGGGCAGGGCTGCATGTGGAGGGCTGCATGGGGCAGGGCTGCATGTGGAGGTGCTGACCATGTAAAAGGAGAGAGACGAGGCTTCCAGAGAAGTCAGGGTACGTGTCAGAGGGGGGCTCACGAGATAAAAATACCCGCTGAAAGATGGGCCTGGTCATTAGTGCTGGTGGTGCGGGGTCTGGCATGTGACATGACGGCGTTTCAGCTGTGATTTATGATTATTACTACAGCAAACCCACCACCCTCCCTGCTCCCCTCCCCTCTCTCCCTCCTGTCTCCCTCCCCCTCCCCCCGTCGTCCACACCACCCCCTCCTCCTTCTTGTGCACCCCCTCCTCCTCCCCCCCTCCTCCTCCTCAACCCCCCCTCCCTCCCGCTCAAATTAGTTTCCCAAACGGGATGGCCGCGCATGTGTGTTTATTTCAGTGTCCGTGTGCCCAGAAACAACATCCACTGGCATCTCAAATGTTGGCATTATAGTGGAGGAGGAACTACGGAGGAACATCCTCACACTGGTTTCAATTATAGCTCCAAAGAGACTCACTTTATTTCATTGGCAAACAGATAAAGACCCTTTAGGTCTTATACCGTCTTCATCAGATATAAGACCCTTTAGGTCTTATACCGTCTTCATCAGATATGAGACCCTTTAGGTCTAACCGTCTTCATCAGATATAAGACCCTTTAGGTCTTATATCGTCTTCATCAGGCTAATATTAGTTTGACAATCAAATAAAGTATATAAAGTCTCTCTGGAGCTATAATAGAAACAAGTGTGCGAATGATGTTCCTTCCCTTCCTCCTCTTTGAATGTTTTGATTGTTTTGATTGTCTGTATGTGTGTGTGTGTGTGTGTGTTCTGTGTGTGTGTGTGTGTGTGTGTGTGTGTGTGTGTGTGTGTGTGTGTGTGTGTGTGTGTGTGTGTGTGTGTGTGTGTGTGTGTGTGTGCGTGCGTGCGTGTTTTTATATAAATAAATATATAGAATTACATAAAAGTAGCCTGTTGTCCTGCCTAAAGTTAATGAGAAAGAGTGGGGGGAGACTACAGGGGGATGAATGATAATGAAGTCAATGCGGGTTAGGGTTAGACTAGGGTTAAGGCTCATACATAGTCTGGATTTTCGGTGGTTAACACCGAACTACAACATGACGTCACGAGCCGCGGTGAAGAGAAAACCACCTCCACCGCCCCCCAGCCCTCCTCTCTGTTTTTACTCACCACCGCTCCACGTTATTTCAGCTCCGGACGGTGGTCAGCTCACCACCGGAGCGGTGGTCACCTCACCACCGAAAATCCAGACTATGAATAGGCCTTTAGACTACAGGGGGATGAATGAATGATACTTGAGTCAAAGTATACTTTAGTCTAGTGGTGTTCAACCTTTTTCATATCAAGGCCCATTATTTATCCAGCATTTCAGCCACGGATCCACCGTTTGATGACATTTAGCCTCTCAGACACAAAACTAAAGAATTATGTTATTGTTGGATAGGATTTTTGTCCACAATGTCCGTTCTCTAATTGTGTAAATTAACTAAGTAATGCAGATTACTCTCCGTCATTTAGATGGGGACCACCTGGAACACCCTCAAGGAACCACTGGTGGTCCCCGGACCACTGGTTGAGAACCACTGCTTTAGTAGTAAAGATAATATTAGTATTAGTACAGTCAAAACTGGTAGTTAAAGTACTGGAATTCTTGCTTTTAAAGTTAGTCACTGTATAGTTATACTAGTTTTCAAAACAAATTACAAAGTACATTCTTTTTTTTATAGGCTATATCACTGATAGAAAATGTCCCACTGAATTCAAAAACCTTTCAGAAATGTTCACAAAATAATGAAAATAGCATATTGACAATTTCCCAATGCGTTGCGTCACATTGTGAGCTTGTAGATTGTTAATGTATTTTTGTACATATTAATGGTTCCGGGAGTCAATTCATGAATACTGGAGTCAAAGTACAATAGTGATTAGTGGAGTCAGTGTCTACCAAATTACAACATTTGACTGCATTATAAAATGTAATTTAATATTTTTACATGCACTCAATAGTTAAATTAACACACTTTTGCATGTGCAGACAAAATGTGCATGTGCTTGACTGTGCACGTGCATGTGCATGTGCATGTGCATGCGTGCAAGTGTGTGTGAATAGAGTGCGGGGTGTGTATATGAATCTAACAGACTCTCGGAGTGTTAAGGTCACGTTGAATTCATTCCCAGTCTTTTGTCCCACAAGACAAATGATGGAGCATATGCGCTTCAATGATCACTGATCAGCTCTGTGTGCACGAGAGAGAGACAGAGAGAGAGAGAGAGAGAGACAGAGAGAGAGAGGACAGTTGTGGAGAAAGGGAGAGAAACTGAGCCTATATTCCCCACTTTGCGTGTCCCGAGGGACTCCTCACTAGCATGTAAGCATGATACACTATGTGTGTTCCACACCGAGGGATAACGTGCACAGCATGTGAGTGAGAGAGTGTGAACACAAGCCTGTGCGAGTGCAACGTAGTGTGTGTGTGTGTGTGTGTGTGTGTGTGTGTGCGTGCGTGCGTGCACGTTCGGCACGCACATGTGTGCGCGTGCTTGTGCATATACTAGTACTGTATATATGTGCCCAGTATGTGCACACACACACACACACACACACACACACACACACACACACACACACACACACACACACACACATATGTGCACTGTCTGTGGGTAGTGTGTCTGCAGCAAAATTAGTTTACCATCAGCTGTGCTCTCTCTCTCTCTCTCTCTGGGTCTCTCTCTCTCTCTCCCGGCTCAGCGGGCCGTCATATTTCTCTCCCCCACCACCAGCTAATAGCGTCTCAGGGCAGTTTTACGGCTGCGCCCTGGGGGGAGGCTACTGTGGCCAGATCCAAAACATTTGGTCTTTATGTAGATTGAATGTTTTATGGTTATGGACATAATAGTTTAGGGCCTGGAGAGGCCCCAGTACGCCCCCGCGCCACCACTATCCTCACTATACGGGCCCTAATACTTAACCCATTCTGACCTGAGATCAGATTCATATACGAGGTTTTCCCACTGGACACACACACACTGGTCTGATCTATAACCCATTCTGACCTGAGATCAGATTCTAAAAAGAAATGTCAGTCGTTGTTCGATTTTTCAAAAATAGCAGACCTACAAGCTCGTAGCGCGCCACTCGGTGGCGCGCTACGAGCTCGTAGATCTGCTATTTTTAAATAGCTAAAGCATAACGTAATGCTATAACACCAAAACGTGTGCCCGCCCAAAATGGGTTAAAGCAGCCTGGGAAAAGGTAAGCAGAGACTGCCAATAGCGGACACATTAATATAACGTACTGTATATATGTTATGTGCTTGACTCTGCTCACACTCGCATGCACGCACGCACACACGCATGCACACATTTTTGCTACAATTGCCGGAAACGTGAAATTCTATTCTA
This sequence comes from Protomyctophum bolini, assembly GCF_963924005.1. Lineage (NCBI taxonomy): Eukaryota > Metazoa > Chordata > Actinopteri > Myctophiformes > Myctophidae > Protomyctophum > Protomyctophum bolini. The sequence goes on along the minus strand of NC_137880.1, from coordinate 36,081,906 downwards.
TTCTGTTTTGTATTCTATTCTGACACGTATTCATGCTTGCCCTGATGAAGACCCGTTAGGTCGAAACATGTTGTTGGCAGTTGCCTTTTAATTTAATAAAGGCGTTCCTCATTTTGTTTTTAACTTTGTGTGCCCGGATCCTTATTCTCTCTTTTTATCTGACACGTAATCGTCGTACTGCTGCTGCTGCTTGCTGTGTGTGTGTGTGTGTGTGTGTGTGTGTGTGTGTGTGTGTGTGTGTGTGTGTGTGTGTGTGTGTGTGTGTGTGTGTGTGTGTGTGTGTGTGTGTGTGTGTGTGTGTGCGGTGTGATAGAGAGAGAGAGAGATGGAGACACAGAGCGACAAAGGGTAAAGGGTAGAAAGCACACACATCAGCCGGCCACATGGTGGAGCATGCTGTCATGTTAAAACGTTTAGCCTTTGATAATGCTGCTTCAGCAGTCAGAGGCCAAATCACTTGTGACTTTCACTGCTGTGAGGCCGGTGTGAGGCCGGTGTGAGGCCGGTGTGTGTTTGTTAGACGCAGTGAGGGCAGAAAAGGCAAAGGAAAACTGTACCAGAATACACAGCAATTAAGAGAGGCGAGATTTACATGCAGCAAGGACAATTACAACAATCACAATTAGGACAACGATGCACTGGTTGTGCGTGCTGTGTGTGTGCGTGCGTGCGTATGCCGTACGCGTGCGCGTGCGTGTGTGTGTGTGAGTGAGCGCACGTGTGCGCAAATTGTAATCTCAGGATAACACTGAAGTCAGATTCATTTTCATGCGCAAACGTTTCAGAAGAATTGTGATTTACAGTATGCGATGAGATATTCGCTCGGAGCCCACAACATGTCACCACTACTACTACACTTCATTGTGTCTTCAGACATCTTGAGACATCTTAAGAAAGTAAGAAACTGTTTCCAAAATCCAAATATGTGCCAAAAACTCCCCACATTCTGGCACTGAAAAGTCTCTCTAGGTCCCTTTTCCACCGGTTGGTTCCCAGTGGGAACCGGTTCAGTTCTTTTCCACCGGTTGCTTCCCAGTGGGAACCGGTTCAGTTCTTTGTGGTTCTTATAGTCCATGAGCCAGCGATCCAAAATTGGAACGTTAATTATTATGAATTGAGTGGATCAAAACTATACCTGTATTAGATTATTATCACCATGACACTTCCCCAGTTGATTACATAGACGAAGACAATGATTTATTGCATTACAAATTTTGCAAATGAGGCATTATGTAGGAAAATATGCAAAAATAATAGGAAATATGAAAAAGTTACTATACTGTGGAAAGGTTATATCATGTATTAATTTACTTGTATTGATCCTATGAACAATTGAGCTCTGGCTCATGGACTAAGAACCAAAAAGAACTGAACCAGTTCCCATTGGGTCGTTTGCATTTGACCCAATCCTAACTACCTGTATGTACTGTAGCAAACACTGTTCAGTGCTCAGGGACCAGCTCCAGATCAGATGTAATACCAGTACCGTGCAGGTCAAGGGCATTGGCAGCAGTATGTACTGTATGTACTGTATGTAGCGAACATGTATGTCTTTTGTTGTGGGAAGAAACCGGAGTAACCGGTGATGAAACCCAACTCAAACGAGGGGAGAACAAACATGCAACAACACCGCACAGAACGCCCACCCTAGCCGGCCCCGGCCGGGGGATCAAACCCAACAACACCACACAGAACACCCACTCCCAGCCGGAAGGGGGATCAAACCCAACAACACCACACAGAACACCCACTCCCAGCCGGAAGGGGGATCAAACCCAACAACACCACACAGAACACCCACCCCCAGCCGGAAGGGGGATCAAACCCAACAACACCGCACAGAACACCCACCCTATAGCCGGCCCGGTCGGGGGGATCAAACCCAACAACACCACACAGAACACCCACCCCCAGCCGGAAGGGGGATCAAACCCAACAACACCGCACAGAACGCCCACCCTATAGCCGGCCCAGTCGGGGGGATCAAACGCAACAACACCACACAGAAATAAGCCCACCCTATAGCCGGCCCGGGCCGGGGGATCAAACCCAACAACACCACACAGAACACCCACCCTATAGCCGGCCCGGGGCCGGGGGATCAAACCCGGGACCTTCTTGCTGTCTGTGAGGCAACATCATGCCACTCGACATGGCTTTGCATTCAGCCAAAAAGTGCTGCAAGAATTAAAGAGCTGCAGGTGCTGCTGTTCCATTTGTTGGACGGTCTCAGAGGATGCTGAAGATGTTTCTGCTTCATGGACATAATATTGGGCTGTATTTTGCGTGTCTTAAGTATACCAGGTCTTGTTCCCTAACTTGAGTAAACTAAAGACCTGGAGGCGTGATCAATGCTCTTTGGCCACTCAGAATAGCCAAATGGCATTGATGATCACGCCTCCAGGTCTTTAGTTTACTCAAGTTAGGGAACAAGACCTGGTACTTATAAGACACGCAAAATACAGCCCACAGTATCATATCATATTGTGATGGTTGTTCCTCAGTGCATATTTGGTCCTCATTGCTGTATTGTCTATTTCCCTCATGGTGTCATGTCTTGATTTTACACGTAAGGTTTTTGACATTACAGTACGTGTCAAAAACAATATTATTTGTTTCATTCTTGATTTTATTTTGTAATTTCATCATTTCTGTATTGAACATTTTATATGCTGCTGCTACTACTACGGTAGGTCTACCTATTCTGCTTGTAAATCACACAATGTATATGATATAATATGATTTATACGTTAGCTTGTGTTTTTCAACCAGTGGTCCTTAAAGGTCCCAGGTGGTCCCCAGCTAAATGATGGAGAGTTGGTAACCAAATGGACCCTTATAGATCTTTAACTCTTGAGAGCGTAAAATGAAACCAAGTGGACCCGCGGTCCCGTAGAGGTCAATTTGGTTTCATTTTACACTCTGAAGAGTTAAATTATTGTTAAACAATCTGCATTACTTAATTTACAAGAAGTCGACGCAATTCGAGAATGTAGAAGAGAATTGTTATTTTGATAAACATTTGCCAAAAGCAAATGGAATTGTAGACAAAATCTTATCCAACGACAACAAAAATATTCTTTTAGTTTTGGGTCTTGGAGGCTAAATGTCACGGTGGTCCGTGGCTCAGATTCTGAATAAATAATGTGCCTTTGACGAAATAGCTGTTCAAAGAAACCAGCACTGTTTATCATTTCATCAGAATTGAAACATTGCTTGTATGAATAACCCATTCTGACCTGAGATCAGATTCATACGAGGTTTCCACTGGACACACACTGGTCTGATTAACCCATTCTGACCTGAGATCAAATTCTAAAAATGTCAGTCGTTCTTCGATTTTTCAAAAATAGCAGACCTACAAGCTCGTAGCGCGCCACTCGGTGGCGCGCTATGAGCTTGTAGATCTGCTATTTTTCAATAGCTAAAGCATAACTAGATGCTAACACCAAAACGGGTTCCCGGTCAGAATGGGATAAGCATTGGGGGTGGGGGGGGAGGCCTTGGCTCTGTACTATTCCACAAAATAAGTTAAATCCAATCTCTCCAGTGGAAGCAGAGCCAGCCATGTGTAATTTAAATTGGCATGTGATTAAATCAAGTATTAGTAGTATTGTTGTTCTTAACCCGTTCTGACCTGAGATCAGATTCTAAAAATGTCTTCTATGTCAGTCGCTCTTCGATCTTTCAAAAATAGCAGACCTAGTGTGTATTTTGTATTAATCACACGCACACACACACACACACACACACACACACACACACACACACACACACACGCACACGCACACGCACACACACACACACACACACACACACACACAGTGAGCTATTATGAGGCAATACTCTAGGCAAAGTCACTCTACTGGCATCCCTCTCGCTGGCTCTCTCTTTCTATCTCTCTCTCTCTCTCTCTCTCTCTCTCTCTTTCTATCTCTCTCTCTCTCTCTCTCTCTCTCTCTTTCCAACACGGACACACTAAACTCTCATCTCCTGTGCTGATACCGAATCTCTACAGCTGGAAGGTCGGCCATGTTGTTTCAACTAATGAAAGAATGAAAGAAAAAATAAACTTGCAGTGGCCAAAATTAATCCATTGTGAGCGGGAACCCGCCTTTTGGTGTTTTCAGCATTATGTTATAATTTAGATCTAAAAGATCATATTTATTTATTTTATCGTGAAAACGTGGCACAAATCTTTTGACTATATTATTATGTCACGGGCCGGCGAACGTTTTTAATTCAAATCTTCGATTCATGGGGGAGATATAGGTCCCTGGAACAACATATTTTCAGATGGGGGGGTCCGCGGCCAAGTACATATATTTTTTGGGGGTCCTTGACATGAAAATGTTTGAGCACCACTGACATATAGAAACATGTTTTTTTTCTGAAAACTTTAGAAGGCATTAGTAGAATCATCCTCAGATCTAAACAGGTTAAAACAAGAGAGAAAAAAAGAGCGAGAAGAAAACAGACAGAGAAGTGGAGGACGTGGATGAGACGTCGTGTCGTTCTACACTACATAATTATGCCGTTTGTTTTGTCGGCTATGAATGACAGTGGTTCAAACCAAACCCTTTCATGTCAAGGACTCCCCAAAATGATATACGCATTAAGACCTGAGATCAGATTCTATAAAAATGTCTTCTACATCCTGACAGTTTTCTGACCAGAGATCAGATTCTAAAAACGTCTTCTACATCCTGACAGTTTTCTGACCTGAGATCAGATTCTAAAAATGTCTTCTACATCCTGACAGTTTTCTGACCTGAGATCAGATTCTAAAAACGTCTTCTACATCCTGACAGTTTTCTGAAAAAGCTATGTTTCTATGTCAGTCGTTCTTCGATTTTTCAAAAAAAAAGCAGACCTACAAGCTCGTAGCGCGCCACTTGGTGGCGCGCTATGAGCTTGTAGATCTGTTATTTTTCAATAGCTAAAGCATAACATAATGCTAACACCAAAAGGGGTTCCCGCCCAGAATGGGTTAACCTTTGATTAGTCCTGCACAGCGAAATATGGTGTAAACAAAAAACATATTCACGATATTTAAATCATAATAATATCTGATAGGTCTGGCCTCTGTGTAGACCTGTACAGTACGTGGTCTACAGTACACACATGCCAATATGGTCTCAATGATTACTCAGTCTCAGATTATGGACTGCTAATAAGTACAATAATAGTGTATCAAATGAAATTAGCCTTGTTATCGCCTTACACTTTATACGCTTTATATACAACTCGTTTGTTATTCCCTTTCATTTCTCCACGTACAACACTGTGCCCCCACTCCCCCTCCCCCTCAATTGATCTAAATCCCTGCTTTGGCTCAAATGTAACACAACCATTTTTTTTTCTCCTTTATTTCAAAATCCCCTTTTCAATGATCGATCATTCCCTGTTGGCCCCGAGAGCGCCAGGCAGCCACGGAGTGGTGTTTGTGTGTGTGTGTGTGTGTGTGTGTGTGTGTGTGTGTGTGTGTGTGTGTGTGTGCGTGCGTGTGTGTAGTGTGTGTGTGCGTGTGTTTGTAGTGTGTGTGTGTAGTGTGTACGTCACATGTTATTCCTCTGAATGTCTCATTCTTCTGGGGCTCAGATGGAATAAACACATCCATCTAACAAGGGGTTTCGAAGCTGCATAGCATTGTTTTTGTTACAGGCTTGAAATGCAGTGGAAATTAGTTTTGTCTCAAAACATCACAAAGAGAATCAATCACATTAAGGCAGCCCAGTTTTCACTTTGATGATAACAAGAAAGTGTGTGTGTGTGTGTGTGTGTGCGCGCGCGCATGCGTACGTGCGTGCGTCATATTTATCGATCTTTGTGTGTTTCAATTGTTATAGTTATCTGCTTCCATTTTGTGACTAAAGTATGTTAGTGGAACCCCTGCCTGTTCCACAAAATACCTGCCAACGATGCTATTGATGACCAGCTATAGACTCTAGCTTTTTCCTTTTTACCTCTGCATGTCTTTAATGTCCTCTAGCTGCTAGAGGACATTAAAGACATGCAGACAGAGGTAAAAAGAGGAAGAAACTATGAATTAATAAACAGAGCAAGGGATCAAATGAACCTGACCTCTCTACCTCCACCTCTCGCTGATCTGAACGACAACATGGCTCTGAAACAGGTGTCGAGCCTTTGTCCCGTTCCTATAGTCCAAACCCTTCACATTCACCACCTCTGTACCCACCTACTGTACGGTGCTCACTAGCTCTGCTGCTACACTCCTCCACAACCTTGGTGGTGGGCAGTGGGCACCCTCACCACCCAGTGGGCACCACCCAGTGGGCACCCTCACCACCCAGTGGGCACTACCCAGTGGGCACCCTCCAGGAAAGTCCTTACCCACTTAACCCATTTAGGCCTGGCGTCGAAATTTTAAAAACTGTCCTGACAGTTTTCTGAAAAAGCTATGTTTCTATGTCAGTGGTTCTTCGATTTTTCAAAAATAGCAGACCTACAAGCTCGTAGCGCGCCACTTGGTGGCGCGCTACGAGCTTGTATTTTTCAATAGCTAAAGCATAACATAATGCTAACACACCCTATATGCTCCATGGCACGAACATTCGTCAGATCTGCAAGCTTCAGGTTCAGATTTTTTACGTGGGCCAGTTTCGAATTGCAGCCGTCCGTATATACTGTAGGTGCTCTTTGAGAGCGGTTTTGAAGGAGTCAAGGGATTCACATGTCTTAATGACTGTTGGTTGGGGCGTTCCACATTTTGGTGGCATATAGGAGCGAAATGAATTTAGTCCCTTGTTTGTTGTGCCGAATCTGGGTTGCACATGGGTTTGTTGAGCTCCCTCATGGTGTTGTGGGTGTGGACTTTGTTGATATTAAGGAAGTGTTTAGACAGGTACTTACATGGGTATCTTGGTGGTGTGTAGGGAATCTTGTGGACCAGACCCAATGCAAGATGCTGTACTCTGTCGTCGACCCCCCAAGCCATTCCAGCCTGTCAAAGTGGGCAGGGGTGACATGCAGCTTTGCTCTGACTGGACCACGCAGGGCTGAATGTGGCTCATTGGCTCCTGCGATGGCGAGAGAAAGCAAGACCAAAAAAAGCGAGTCAGATGACAGAGAGATGTACCTATACTGTACGTGGTTTTATGGGGCCTGAATGCACCATTAAATCAGCAGCATGATCGGATGATATCGGCCATAAAAATGGAACGGTCTCAAAATAATACAGATTATTTAATCGGTTTTCATCAGCAAAAAAAAATATGTTTTTTTTTAAATTAAATTCTACATTTAATTTGTGTACTCATCTCATTCAGTAGTCATTCACAGACACTTGGAAAATACTTATTGATTGATTGAATATAGCCTACTTTTTTAACAGGCTTTGGGCCAATAAGCCCCTAGGCGGGCCTATAGGCTTGTTTCCATTGTGGTCCTCTGTACAATATGGGAATCGGTCAGAAATGTACTAGATATGTATTGTGTACTGCCTGAACTGTAACATACTTTATAGTCAGCTCCTGGAGTGGAGACATTTAGACAGCAAGGTCAGCGTGCTGCAGGCAGCGAGATTGTGATGTCTAGTTAGTGACGTCATTAGGACATGAGGATCCAAAAGCTATATATATGTGTTCTGTATGTATGTAATAAACTTT
>NC_137880.1:36026778-36069278 GCF_963924005.1 Protomyctophum bolini | reverse complement strand
ATCAACCCTATCTCCACGGTGATTACGAACAGAGATAACATGAAAGGACGGTTAAGTGGAAGGACTCGGAGCCCTGATAAGACCAGCTGGCCTACGCTCCCAGCCCGACCCAAAACCACCCCTCCGCAAAAGAAAAATGTGAAAAGTAAATCAAAATCCACGCCTCCCCAAAGGGAAATTATGTTGTCAAATAGATTTAGCCCTCTGCTGCCTGTTGATAGTGGGCCATCAGATAACCGTGTCAACGCCACTCCGAGCACGGTAAGATCTAAGAGCCACTCAGAAAGACGAGCAAATGGAGAGGAAATGACTGAATTTCTGATTGTCGGCGATCAGGCTGTAAAGTATCTTAAAAGCAACAAAAAGATAAAGGTTTTATGCTTTCCCAAAGACACAGTCTCTACTATAGGGGAAATAATTGAACAGATTGTTCTGGCTCACCCCGTGGTAAAAACGCTGATACTGCACATCGGTGCACGTGATGCGGAAAAAGGAGAATCTGAAATCCTAAAACAGGATTTCAGAGAATTATTGCGTGACCTGAGCACTGTGTCTAGCATTCTTGATGTTGACATTACGATTAGTGGCCCACTGCCCCCGATGACAGGCAGTGAGCGTTTCAGCAGATTGTTTGCACTCAACAAATGGCTCTCAACGGAATGCACAGTAGAAACACACGTGCAAAAATCATTCAATTTTATTGACAATTTCAATTTTTTTTGGGACAGAAGACATCTCTTTGTAGACGCAACACACCTAAACAAGCTGGGTCTTAAACTATTTTCCACCAACATGCTTCATAACATGAAGCATCCCTGTCAACTCTCCAAACTGGCCAGTAACGTGTTACCTGAAAACATGAATTGGGAGAGAAAACTCACAGGGCGTGAAGTCACAGCGCCCCCTGGGGGAGAAAAACTCACAGAGCGTGAAGTCAGAGCGCCCCCTGGTGGAGGAAAACGCACTGAGCCTAGAGCGCCCCCTGGTGGAGGAAAACGCACAGAGCGTAGAGCGCCCCCTGGAGGAGGAAAACGCACAGAGCGTAGAGCGCCCCCTGGAGGAGGAAAACGCACAGAGCGTGGAGTCACAACACCCCCTGGAGGTGAAAAACTCACAGAGCGTGAAATCACAGCGCCCCCTGGAAGAGTAAAACTCACAGGGCGTGAAGTCACAGCGCCCCCTGGAGGAGTAAAACTCACAGAGCGTGAAGTCACAGCGTCCCCTGGTGGAGAAGAAACATCAGAGCCTAGAGCGCCCCCTGGTGGAGGAAAACGCACAGAGCGTAGAGCGCCCCCTGGAGGAGGAAAACGCACAGAGCGTGGAGTCACAACACCCCCTGGAGGTGAAAAACTCACAGAGCGTGAAATCACAGCGCCCCCTGGAAGAGTAAAACTCACAGGGCGTGAAGTCACAGCGCCCCCTGGAGGAGTAAAACTCACAGAGCGTGAAGTCACAGCGTCCCCTGGTGGAGAAGAAACATCAGAGCTTGAAGTCACAGCGCCCCCTGGTGGAGAAGAAACATCAGAGCTTGAAGTCACAGCGCCCCTTGGAGGAGAAAAACCCACAGAGCGTGAAGTCACAGCGCCCCCTGGAGGAGTAAAACTCGCAGAGCGTGAAGTCACAGCGCCCCCTGGTGGAGAAGAAACATCAGAGCTTGAAGTCACAGCTTCCCCTGGTGGAGAAGAAACATCAGAGCTTGAAGTCACAGCGTCCCCTGGTGGAGAAGAAACATCAGAGCTTGAAGTCACAGTGTATCCTGGTGGAGAAGAAACATCAGAGCTTGAAACATCAGAGCTTGAAGTCAAAACGTCCCCTGGTGGAGAAGACACATCAGAGCTTGAAGCGTCCCCTGGTGGAGAAGAAACATCAGAGCTTGAAGTCACAGCGTCCCCTGGTGGAGAAGAAATCACAGAACATGAAGTCACAGCGTACCCTAGTGGAGAAGATACTGAGGAATTTCTAACTCCCTCACCAATACATCTCCTCTCGTTCACCCCGGGCATGGTGGACCTGATAAACATTGGAACAAAGTCGACCCCCCTTAACAGACGAGTTTACCGACTGACGGCGCCCCATATGTCAAGCCCAGCTCCAGATTGCCTAGAAAATACATTTGATAACTGATATGAACAGGGTCCATTATGCGCAGCAACAAACATGTATGGACCCCATGCTTCTAGAAAGCCTGGTGTTTCAATCATTGCACAGGTTGAGGTTCACAACATTTCTACTGTTATTTCAAATAGAGTGTCCAACACAAGGAGTGGTCTGGAGAGAGAATGCTGTTTGGTCACTGTACCTCACAGGCATCACAGCCCCCAAAAATGTGACAACAAGCTTAACCTTGCCTTGTTTAACATCAGATCACTAACAAATAAGTCCTCCTCTGTAAATGATATAATCTGTAAAGAGAAGCTAGATATAATCTTTCTAACAGAGACATGGCTTGGCTCGGATGGAGCTGTTCTCCTAGCGCCAGCCTGTCCCGCAAACTACAGTTTCATTCACTCTTTTCGTAAGGCTAAGAAAGGAGGTGGACTGGCAATAATTTTTTCAGACAGCTTTACATCCTTTGAATACCAGGCCACTACACTACTTGGTCAACCCTCTATGCCAATGATTAGCATTTATCGCCCGCCAAAATGCAGTAAAGCAATATTTCTAACAGAAATATCAGAACTTTTATCTATCTGCTCCACTAACTATGACAGAACTCTTATCTCAGGTGATCTTAATCTTCACCTGGATGATGCTACAGATGCTGTGGCTATGGGCTTCTTAGAGTTATTGCACTCCTTTGAGTTTATCCAACATGTTGTTGGGCCTACACATAAACATGGGCACACTCTGGACCTGGTGATTTCTAGAGGGCTGAACATCACTGTGGAAAGGACTATTGAAAGGCCTGAGCTATCAGACCACTATTTGCTGTGTTTTAATATGACTGTCTCTGATCTAGAGAAAAACATCACGGAATATACCATAAAAAAGCGTTTTTTTAGCTCTTCTGCAGCCGACGAGTTCTCTCGTCATCTGGGGCCCCCCCTGCCCGATACCCCCCCAGTAAATGATATGGTTCAAATTTTTAATCTTAAACTAGAGTCAGCTCTTGATATAGTGGCTCCTTTGAAAACAAAAAAGAAACATAACACCAGAATAACACCCTGGATAAATGAGCATACACACTCACTGAAGCTAGAATGTCGTAGAGCTGAGCGAGCGTGGAGAAAAAACAAACTCACCATCCACCTAGAGATTCTTAAAAAGTCAACAGTCGCCTATAACAAAGCCTTGCGTCTAGCAAGGCAGGCATATTTCTCTGGCATTATTAATGAGAACAAGAAAAATGCCAGAGTCCTATTCTCTACCATTGAACGACTTTTAAACCCCCCCCAGTCCTACAAGCAGTCATTCCCGGCCTCTAAAGCTAAGTGTAATGAGTTTGCATGCTTTTTTGATAACAAAATCTTTAACATTAGAGCTGATATTATGAATGGTGCTGCTGCTAGCGCAAACCCTCAAACAGCAGCTAATGGTCCCAGAGTAGATCTCTCCAGGGGGAGCCTATTAACGTTCTGCGCAATTGATGAAGATGAACTCCGCAAAACCATATCACAGATGACATCATCCTCCTGTTCATTGGATAAAATTCCCACCACCTTTCTCAAAGAGGTCTTGGACAGTGTGATTGGAGATATCCTAAAAATTGTAAATAGCTCTCTACAATCAGGTGTCTTCCCAGACTCACTGAAGACTGCTGTAGTTAGGCCCCTACTCAAGAAACACAATCTTGATCCCTCTGTTTTGGGTAACTATCGACCCATTTCAAATCTACCCTTTCTGGGCAAGGTTTTAGAAAAATGCATCTTTCATCAATTGGATGTGTTTCTACAGAACAATAATGTGCACAACAAATTCCAATCTGGCTTTAGGAAAGGTCACAGCACAGAAACAGCACTTGTAAAAGTAATTAATGATCTTAGGGTGTCTGCTGACAAGAAACATGTATCTGTTCTCCTACTCCTAGATCTAACGGCTGCATTTGACACGATTGATCATTCAATTTTAATACAGCGTCTGGAACACTGGATAGGCCTGTCTGGTACGGCCCTGTCCTGGTTTTCCTCCTACCTATCAAACAGAAGTTACTTTGTCAATCTAGCCGAGTTTGACTCAGACAAACACGACATCAGCTCTGGTATTCCACAGGGCTCGATTCTTGGCCCTCTGCTTTTCTCCTTGTACATACTGCCATTGGGCGAACTCATTACCAACCACGGAGTCAATTTTCATTTCTATGCTGATGATACCCAACTTTATCTTTCTGTGGCTCCAGATGATCCCTGTGCTTTAGACCCGCTGTTGACCTGTCTGTCTAGCATCAAATGTTGGATGAGTGAGAACTTTCTCAAGCTAAACGAGGATAAGACAGAAGTTCTCATAATCGGTTCTAGTGAGCAGAAAGAATCAATAATAAGCAGACTTGGTAACCTGACTGTAGAAAGTAACAGTAAAGTAAAGAACCTGGGGGTTATTATTGATTCTGAATTGAATTTCAATTCACACATTAATCATGTTACCAAGATTGCCTTTTTTCACCTTAGAAATATTGCACGAATCAGAGCCTATTTGTCCTTGGACGATGCAAAAACGCTAATCCACGCCTTTGTTTTTTCACGGCTTGACTACTGCAATGCACTCTTTTCAGGACTGCCTAAGAAAACAACTGACAGACTACAACTTGTCCAAAATGCAGCAGCCAGAGTTTTAACTAGAACTAAGATGAGAGAACATATTACTCCAGTTTTGGCATCACTGCACTGGCTTCCGGTTGTTTTTAGGATTGATTTTAAAATTCTTTTACTTGTCTATAAAGCTCTCAATGGTCTCGCACCTTCCTACCTACATGACTGCCTGCCTAAATATGTCCCAAACCGCCCCCTAAGGTCTTCCACTGCCGGCCTGCTCGCTTTGCCAAAAAAAATGGCAACTAAAAAACACGGGGAAGCAGCTTTTTGCTTCTATGGGCCGTCGGTATGGAACAAGCTCCCACTGTACCTTCGTCAGGCAGCCTCTGTAGACATTTTTAAAGCTCAGCTCAAGACCCACTTCTACAACATTGCTTTTAATTGATCTTTTATTTTTTTATTTTTTGTTATTCATGTCCTCACTGCATTACTGCTTGTTTTTAATGTTGTTGCCATGCTTTTCTTTTATCCTCCATTTCTCTGTAAAGCACTTTGAGCTGCATTTCATGTCATGAAAGGTGCTATACAAATAAAGTTTTATTATTATTATTATTATTATTTCACCTCCACCTCTTCTTTCCTTTATTATCAGTTCCCTCATCTCTCCATCCCAATAACCCCCCCCCCCCCCCCCCCCATCAACCCCCCCTCAGTCCTTCCCTGGCTAATGCACTCTTTCATGTGCTCTCCTATTTCTCTCTCTCTCTGTCTGTCTGCCTCTCTCCCTCCCTCTCTCCCCTGATGGCTCATGGCCCTTTTGTAAAGCCCTGGCTACATTTTTGGGGGGTAATGCGATCCCACCCACCACCCCGTTTCTCCCTAGGGTGGTCCGCCCGCCGCTCCTCTCATTCAAACAAGGAGCCATGCTCTGAATGGAGGGACGGAGGAGTGGAGGGGAGGAGGAGAGGAGAGGAGAGGTTTGGGGAGAAAGTCAGATAATGGGCTGTATGTAAATCATGCAGTCAATCTAATCCCCGTTCATGCATGTCTGACACCTACAGGCCAAAAATGTAAGACCGACGCCGGGCCAGTGCAGTGAGTGAAGTGTGTGTGTGTGTGTGTGTGTGTGTGTGTGTGTGTGTGTGTGTGTGTGTGTGTGTGTGTGTGTGTGTGTGTGTGTGTGTGCGTGCTACCTGTGCCATCTGTCCTGTCTCCCTTATCTAACAGCTGCTGCTTTGTGGTCATCTGGACAAATGCACACACTGTATAAATCGTCAGTGTTTCGCGGTGCCATTCATTCATTCATTCATGACTGGTTTTCTTTTTGTACTCGTTTTCCAAGTTAACCCATTCTGACCGGGCACCCATTTTGGTGTTAGCATCATGTTATGCTTTACCTATTGAAAAATAGGAGATCTACAAGCTCGTAGCGCGCCACCGAGTGGCGCGATACGAGCTTGTAGGTCTGCTATTTTTGAAAAATTCGAAGAACGACTGACATTTTTAGAATCTGATCTCAGGTCAGAATGGGTTAAATCGACGCTGACCTTCTCCGGGTCCACTTGGGACCCGCAGTAGACGTTGAGCACGCATGTCATTATTGGTACAAATGTCACAGTTCTTTAACACCCCTAATAATATAAAGTAACACTGGCATATATTGTTTTAACACAGCTGCTGAATCAGTGGCCATTTCTATTCCTTCCCCCCATTCCATCATTAATGAACCGCTTGAACCTGAGCAGCAACTACTGGCTACTACTGGCAAAAGAGATATGTTGTAAAAAAGATTTATAATAATCCAGTCCAAGAGAGCACCGAAGTCCTGACGTAACTTGCTCATCCCGACGATTCCCCTGGTTCGCGGAAGTAATTTCTCTATGGAGAATAACATGGGGTGAATCTTAATATCGTCTACTATAAGCGTTGTGGTCCAAAAATAAACAAGCTGTCTCTGCGTTATTGTTAGGGAGGTGTCTCTGTATCGTTTGCAACAGTCAGTCACTCATATATGATACAGTCTGCTTCTAGCGAAAATCTAACTAATTCAGCAGCAGTAACATTAGCATTTTCTCTCAGTCAGTTGATTCTTCATATCCATATGAGTGAAGCGGCCGGGGTGACAAGTTTATTTTTCAAACACAGTTCTTATATGAAGCAATCTAAAAATCCTCCTATGGCGATTTCAATGCAACTAAAAAAATACATGAACCTGGGGACTGACGCCCTCTACTGAAAGTGACGTCAGACTTCGGTGCTCTAGTGCAGAGCAGTGATTCCCAAAGTGGGGTCTCAGGACCCCCAGGGGTCCTTGAGGGAGTTCCAGGGGGTCCCCTGCGGCTAAATGATAGTGTGGAACTCTGAGGGCTGTATTTTGCGTGTCTTATAAGTACCAGGTCTTATTCCCTAACTTGAGTAAACTAAAGACCTGGAGGCGTGATGATCAATGCTCTTTGGGCACTCAGAATAGCCAAATGGAACGGAAGTCCATGCAATGTTCCTTTTTCTTGAAAAATGGATGTTGTCTTATCATCAGAGTCGTCTCTTCGGCACAATACGGTAAATGTTATATTATCATTAAATAAATAACATCGTATAGTCAGTGGTTCGCCAATTATTTGGGGTCCCCCCCCACTTGCAATACCCTCATGGCACCACCAGTGGTCCACTCCACGCACGGCCCACAGGTTGAGAACCACTGGGTGTGTTATGTATACGTAATCCATGACACTGTCAACAAATGTGTGGCTCCCATGCATCATCCAGCCTCTCTCTCTCTCTCCCTCTCTCTCTGTCTCCCATGCATCATCCAGCCTCTCTCTCTCTCTCCCTCTCTCTCTGTCTCCCATGCATCATCCAGCCTCTCTCTCTCTCTCCCTCTCTCTCTGTCTCCCATGCATCATCCAGCCTCTCTCTCTCTCTCCCTCTCTCTCTGTCTCCCATGCATCATCCAGCCTCTCTCTCTCTCTCCCTCTCTCTCTGTCTCCCATGCATCATCCAGCCTCTCTCTCTCTCTCCCTCTCTCTCTGTCTCCCATGCATCATCCAGCCTCTCTCTCTCTCTCCCTCTCTCTCTGTCTCCCATGCATCATCCAGCCTCTCTCTCTCTCTCCCTCTCTCTCTGTCTCCCATGCATCATCCAGCCTCTCTCTCTCTCTCTCTCCATTGGTGCCCCTGTTTCACCTCTATCTCTCTCTCTCCCTCCGGCTCTCTCATCCCTCTTTCATGTTATCCCAAGAGGGCCGCCCGCGCTCACCGCCACGTCGCCTACGCACGCACACACACACACACACGCACACACGTGCGCATAAACACATAAACATGCACACACACACGCACACACACCTATAGTTTGCTACAGTGGCCCAGACATCCCTCTGCACAGCGCGTCTGCCCCAAGGGAGGTTGGGTAACTCTGCTCCCTCTACCTGCCAACTGCTGTGTCACAAAGAGGTTCCTATTACACGCACGCACGCACACACACGCACGCACACACGCCACGCACGCACGCACAGCAATTACAAATGTACGAATTAATTCATTTGCAAGATCAAACTAACTGTGACGCTCGCAACACGTCAACACACATATGCACGTATTTAGAACAGACACCACCATCATGTAATTGTGCGAGCGAGCGTGCGCGCACACACACACACACACACAACACGTGACACACACACACACACACACACAACACGTGACACACACACACACACACACACACACACACAACACGTGACACACACACACACACACACACACACACACACACACACACACACACACACACACACACAGTGCTCTTATGTCTGCTGGCCATAAGAGCAGCTTATGAAGAGAGAGAGGATTAAAAGTAAGGCACAAAAAAACAAGAGAGTGAAACTGAGCTAAAGTCTAACAAGAAACCTTTAACACATTCACATCCAGACATGTTCATTTACAGTGTAATGAAGCCGTAATGGTTTGTTACAGTGCAGCAGGGATGATACTGGCAGCCTCGCACCAGTTTATGTCTGAGCGCTGAAGAAATAAACTGCTTTAGTTCTTTACGAAGAACCTCTGAGAATACGAACAGAGACCAAACAAGGACAGTTAGAGGCACCAGAATAAGTTCAGACAGCGAGCAGGCAAATTATTACCGACAGTAATAATTTGTGGCCAAATTTAACTGAAGGACTGCCATTGGATTTTTTTGAATTTTCGTTTTTCTCCAAGCAGGGAATCATAGCTTCGAATTGACATATTGGTTGTTCAGTTTGACGCACCAGTGTTGGAGATATGGCTCATAGACTGAGTATAGTGTCTTAATTTCAGACATGCTCTAGTATGTGAAGAGTCTGCCTAGCGTGCTATTATAACTCATTTTGGATAAAGTATAAATACATTCAAGCTGGAGGTTGCACGATTCATACTCATGTGCTGTTCATATTTAACCTGACTTTGCCAGCTGGGGGCGGTATTGGGTAACCATGTTCCCCAACACCACATCCATCTGGAATCTCGCAGGGAGTTGAGCTAACGCCGAACCGCTCCGTACCGAACCAATCAGCGTGAGCTAAGGGCGGGATATGTGCGAAACCGGATGTGAAGCTATACAGACACGTCAATATGATTGGTTGTGTTTGCACGCCCACACGTGATAGACAGACGGTCCCATCCAATCATCTACCAAGTATCTTGAAAAAAAGGAACAGCCCCGTCATCGAATTTGCTTCCGCGATCCCAGATCCCAATAAGCTGTGAAACAAACATGTGTAGCAAGCTTCTTGGATCTGGCAGCGTCAGGTTAGTTCATATTCATATCATGAAGAGAATGTTCCCTTGTATACATTAAGTATGCCATGTACAGTAGGTTGTTCCATTGAACCTCAGTCTACACCATGCAGTGCCGTCGCTACCTGTACGCGCAGTACGCGCCGCGAGTATAGGGCAACACGCCGAGGGGGGGGGCAACAAAAATGTGCCAAAAAGTGCCGAGCCGACCCTCAAAATAACAATTTTCTCTGTGGCTCCGCCGCGTAATAACGACGAGCGGCTGTGAAAATAACAAACAGTGAAAATAGCCGATCTGCATGAGGAATAGCAGCGCTCTCGTGGAGAGAGGGGGCAGCACAAATATCCTACACGAGTATAGGGCAACCAAAGGGTCAGCTACGGCCCTGGTCTACACACACACACACAGCCTCTTTTTTTATAAGATTTGTTTTTAGCATTTCTGCCGTTATTATGAAAGTTTCAAGTGAAGACTGACAGGAAAGAGGGACTGCATGGGGAGACACGCAGCAAAGGGTCATCATGAACGGGACTCGAACAGGCGACGCGCTGTCAGGCCCAGAGTCTATATGTTGCGTCATGCGCCTGGACCGCTAGGCCAGCGGGCTCCCCCCGTCTACAGCCTCTTAACCCATTCTGACCTGAGATCAGATTCATACGAGGTTTCCACTGGACACACACACTGGTCTGATTAACCCATTCTGACCCGAGATCAGATTCTAAAAATGTCAGTCGTTCTTCGATTTCTCAAAAATAGCAGACCTACAAGCTCGTAGCGCGCCACTCGGTGGCGCGCTACGAGCTTGTAGATCTGCTATTTTTCAATAGCTAAAGCATAACATGATGCCAACACTAAAAATGGGTTCCCGTTCAGAATGCGTTAATGGACTTTTAGATAATTGAACGATAACTGCATAACCGACGCAGCGACAGCATTGACATGGATTTGACACCGTGAGGCTTCCATACACACACTGTAAACATGGCTTTAGATGAGGTTATGATTTGCGGACCTCACTCTGTCACTCATCACCTGTCAGATGAAGAGGTGATTTATCAGCTATGAACTGTTACTTTGGAGCGGTGTATAGGTCTCTTTAGTGAATAAGTGCTCTTGCGTGTGTGTGTGTGTGTGTGTGTTTCAGCTTCAGTTTGTTATCATTGGAGGCCGAGATGAGTTTCAGTTCCAGTTTGGCCAAGAGGTGTAAACCTCAGATCCGTGAACACACACACACACACACACACACACACACACACACACGTACGTGTGTACGCAGGTGCACGTGCAGTCGTGCACACACGCAAATCACACAGATGCTCATGCACACATGCACGCACACACATGCGTGCACACACACACACACACACACACACACACACACACACACACACACACACACAGAGAGAGAAGTGTGTTATAGTGTATGAAACTATGAATGGAATGTTGTGGTTACACCTGGGAATGCTCTTCAACTAACCTGACTTAGCATTCTCTTTTCTTCCTCCATCATTCCATCATTCCCACTTTCTCCCCAGTGGGGGAGAGCAACTGGTTACAACTGGTTACGACTGGTTACAACTGCATGGCACCGCTGTTATGACCTGCAGTAGCAAAACATTGTCATTTATTTTTTTGTTGTTGACTGAACTAGACATGGAAATAGTGAGTTCAATAATGTGATGATCAGCTATATGTTTTAAACGTAACGCCATGGGATTCA
This sequence comes from Protomyctophum bolini, assembly GCF_963924005.1. Classification (NCBI taxonomy): domain Eukaryota; kingdom Metazoa; phylum Chordata; class Actinopteri; order Myctophiformes; family Myctophidae; genus Protomyctophum; species Protomyctophum bolini. The sequence continues at coordinate 36,058,094 of NC_137880.1, read as the reverse complement.
AACTGTTGCTTCTACTTGAGTATGGGTCTCTCCTCTCCAGTATGTATGAATCCATTCCATTCCAAAAAAAAATCATTGGGCTAAGAAGAACGGCCATAGCTGCACTTGTGGCCAAAAATGTGCTGACATCATCACATTCGTGATGACAGCTATGGCCGTTTTTAGCCAAGGAGTGTTTTTGGTGCAATACTAATGCTTGGAATGGATTCAGCATCATGAAAACCCCCTAGTTTGACACGTCACATCATGCTACTTAAAGATTACAAATGGATCATTCCTAATCCTTGGAGCGGGCAATGATGGATCAAATTATTAGTCTAATCAGATGTTGAGCGTGCATGGATAAACTCATAGACAACAGATAGACTTTAATTATTTTCATTCAAAAGTCATTAAGGGTAATCCAATACTATTGTGCAAGTTAGTCTGCTAAGACTAGACCCCCCCCCCCCCCCCTGTCCTTATGAACCCTAGTGCTCAGATCTGATCTCATAAATCCTCTGAATAAACTGTCTTGATTCATGTTAAAAATGCCACTGGTTTAGAATATTAAAAAAACACACACACACACACACACCCTCTCTCTCTCTCTCAGTCTCAGTCTGTGTATAGCCAACATCTCCTTCTCCCTCCATTCTTCCTCTCCGCCCTTCATACCGCTGAGATTAAAGCGAATGTCTCTTTATTGGTAATCCAATATGGCCTCTTTGGAGACACTCACTCAGTGATATATATCCCTCCCTCGCTTGATGAAGGTCTTATACTGTAGCCTGCAGGCCCCAAATATCTACAGTGGACGCATCATCATCCTGGCTAATGTAAAGGTGCCATGCACACACGCCCGCACACACACACACACACACACACACACACACACACACACAGTCATACTGCTGAGCACACGCCAGTCATTGACCTATAATGTGTAGAACACACATACAGGCTCCCAGTGTAAAATTTAATTCTGATTTGATTGGAATTAAAGTGGCATTAAGCCCGAGTTAATGGCTTTATAGACCGGCTCCATAATCCTGCTTTAATGAAGGCCCCGGTGGGCTGCATGCCTCTGTCATCGCCCCAAGGCTTTGGACTATCATAATCCAACTAGTCCATCAAGCAGGCACTTGATGGCAAGTGTAGGTTGTGCCTACCCGAGTGTGTGTGTACGTGTGCCTACCTGAGTGTGTGTGTGTGTACGTACGTGTGCCCCTAGGGCAGCTATACTATAGGGTCGTGGTGCGTGCACGATATAATCGCCGGTATATAGCACATCGAAATCGGCCATAAAATTGCCATATGCAGGGCGGTGGTGGCTCAGGGGTAGAGTGGCTGGATGGTAACCGCAAGGTTGCCAGTTCAAACCCTGTGGGCTCCTCCCCCAGAGTTAGTGTCGAAGTGTCCTTGAGCAAGACACTGAACCCATTTGCATGGTTTCCACCGCCAGTGTGTGAATGTGTGTGTGAATGGGTGAATGTAATGCACAATCTATGTAAAGTGCCTTGGATAAAGGCGCTATATAAATGCACCATTTACCATTTACTGTATATTGGATCGATCTCAAAATAATACAGATTAGTTTCAGATACTGATGATGCAATAATAATGTGACCATCAAATAATGGCTTTTGTATTGTATTTCTAATTGTTTGAAGGCAGGATAATCCGTATGATATCGGAATCTGTATCGGCAGATATGACCCTGCAAATAATTGGAGAGCGGCCGTATTATATCGGTCATAATTTCATAACCGTGCGCCCCTACAGTCGTGAGGATATTACAATACAAGTGGACCTCCAAATAACTGACAAAACGCTACGACTTTATTGATATTAGCTGCTGCTGCGATAGTGAGGTCTAGCCAACAGCGACTCGGGATTCCTGGATCGCTGCCCTGCTCCACAATGTCCTATCCAACATCAGGTTCTAATGAGCTCTTCAGTGTTGTCAGCCAAGCTGTCGATTGATATTAAAACATTGATGAATAAATAAATAAAATACGTGAACCTGACTCGTTTGGAAGTGTCCCTGGACCCCGATGTGTTAACCCATTCAGAACGGGAACCCATTTTGGTGTTAACATTATGTTATGCTTTAGCTATTGAAAAATAGCAGATCTACAAGCTCATAGCGCGCCACCGAGTGGTGCGCTACGAGCTTGTAGGTCTGCTATTTTAAAAAAAAAACGAAGAACGACTGACATTTTTAGAATCTGATCTCAGGTCAGAATGGGTTAATCAGACCAGTGTGTGTCCAGTGGAAACCTCGTACGAATCTGATCTCAGGTCAGAATGGGTTAACCACTGGTCTAAAGGCAGGGACTCTCAACCTTGTGGGCTGTGAGTATTATTGCAAGTGGAGCACCAACTAATTGGCAAAAATAGTAAGATTTGAATGACAATACAACAATAATATTAAAACAGATAATGTCAAAGAACCATGCAATGTCACGCATGGTGTGTGTTCTTTAGAACTTCACTGAAAAAGTATAATTTTCATATTAAATGATAGAGATAAATGCCGGTATAGGAACTAAATGTTACTTCAATTGATCCGAGCCGGAACACAAATAAATTAACATGCTCTGAAAATCAAGATTTTCAATAAAGTGGCCCTTGATTGAGAACCCCTGGTCTATAGGGGGCGCTGTGTGCTTGTGCACGTATGCAGGGACGTGCAGAGTGCAGATATATACAAGCTTTGACAGGGGAGGGGATCAGCTATGTAGATCTTGTACATCAGCTATTTTTGGGGCACAACCAGGGGGGCAGTCAGACAGATATTTTGTGAAGCCACTATAAGGAAATGAAAGTTCATATAATGGCCTGTTGTGGCGCTGTCATTGGACCCAGAAAAACCCATAGCCCCATAGAAGTCCATGTATTTGGGCCCAACTTCACCTAGACTGTATTACCTTAATAAACATGGTCATGAATACTTCCAGTCACTAGTTTAAAGTCTCATTTCTAATGTCATAATATTCTTTTTGGAAGATTATGGTCCCATTAATAAAAAAAAATGACCATAAAGTCGCGCATGTTCTGAGGGGCGTGGCTACCGTTACAGTCTATGAACGGGATCCCCCACCCACTCGAGTCAAAATAAAAACCAACGAAGAAGAAGGGGGGAAGTCCCGCCTCGTTGTCTGGGGCAGCCAATGGGCCAGCTGGCCTGAGCTGGGCCAAAACGGATCTAGAAAGATGGCGACTTCCATTGCAAGGACTGACAGGCTTCATTTTACGTTCATGTTAGACCCGCGGAGCGCTTTGTCCATATTTTTTACAGTTTATGGGCACAACCCATCACTCTTTAGCTAGTGGAGATGCTGTGTGTATAGTAAGGACATTGGATTTCCAAACAAATTTGTTCAACGCAAAATACTGTGTTCAAGTTCAGGAGACTTTGGGGGGAAAAAAGCTATTCTCCTGAATGCTGCCTTCATGGCATGGCATGGAAAGGAAAGGAGTGGCATTTGCATTTCTTTCACCAAATGCTGCACTCATGCTCTGGAGAGGGCAGTTGGATGAAGCCCCCTTTGATTTCTATGTGTGCACGTCCATGCACGTACAGTATGTATGCATGTGACGTCGTCCAGTCAACATGTGTATGTCTGTCATGCGTGGCTATACATGTGTGTTTTGTGAGTGTAAATAATGTGCATTCTTACATGCTGAGCAAAACAGACGTGTAGACAGACGTGCAGACTTCCATTTGTGGGCATGTTGTTAGCATTGAACATACTTTGGCATATATACTTTGGTCTTGTTTGACTTTCTTCCTCCATTGTGTGCGACTGTGTGTGTGTGTATGTGTGTGTGTGTGTGTGTGTGTGTGTGTGCGCGGGGGAGAGAGAGAGAGAGAGCGGACATCCACTTCTCCCTATGTGAGTGTGTGTGTGCGCCGTGCGTGCGTTTGTGTGCGTGCGTGTGAGCTCTTGACTGTGCGGACACTCGCTCGCTCGCCCGCTCGCCCGCCTGCCCCCCTCCCCCCCTCCCTCCCTCCCTCTCTCCTCCCCCCTCCCCTATGTAATTGGAGACGGCCCTCCCCTGTCAAAAAATAAAAATCATTTGTCCGCTGCACGAGTGTGTCCATTAAAAATGCATGATGGAGGGAGATGAGGGCCGTTGGGGAGGAAAGCCGACACCCTGCCCTCCGGAAGGGCATCGGAGTACCAAGACGGACCAAATGGCATCTGGGGAGAGAGGGATGGAGAGGGGGGAGGAGGGGGTGGGCAGAGAGAGAGGGGGGAGGGGGGGGAGGGGAGGGGAGGGGGGGAGGAGGGGAGGGGAGGGGAGGGAAGGAGGGGTGAATGAGTGGATTAAGAAGGAGGGAATGGGTAGATTACCGGGTGGGGTGTTGTCGTTCCCAATTGGCCCGCTGCCAGACTTTTAACTTTCAGGGTGGTTGTTTTTAGGAGGAGGAGGAGGGGGGGGGGGGGGCTATGCTGCTGGGGGGCACTTTATTTCCTCACTCTCTCTCATTGTTTTTGCTGCTTTTCTTGCTTTTTTGGCGTTGCATGTATTCATGTTTTATTGTGGTGTGTGTGTGTGTGTGAGACGTGTGTACTTGCCCTGTACAGGTGTGTCAGAATTCTAATCGTTGGCTCCATTTTTCTTGTACTCTTTCAGAAGAACTCGTATGTCATTGAATAAAGGTCACGTTTTACATCGTCTCAAAAGATGGAATTTTGACAGAAATGTCCACCACAAGCCAACATGTCGATGAGATGACTCCTGCTTTTAAACACAACCATCTCTCTTGTGAGGACCAGGAAAGTTGTCCTTATAGTTACAATAATATCTATACTTCTCAAATTCTATTATTACTTTTGGCGACATTTGGCCCTCACAAGCGCACGCGCACGTACGCACACGCACTCTCTCCCCCTTGGTCTCAGATCTGTCAGTGCAGATGATGTGTTGTCGTAAGTTGCATCCCGCAATCACCAGATAAATCTGTCCAACACCATTGTGATTGTGTGTGTGTGTGTGTGTGTGTGTGTGTGTGTGTGTGTGTGTGCGTGTGTCGCGTGTGCAACTGCATGTGTGCTGTATGTGTCCACCACCCAGCTGTGAATAAGGTGTTTAGCCATGGATGGATGGGGCGGTTTACATTTTAAATACTTCAGGGATTTCGTGATGGCCTCTGATTCTCTGCATAGCTATATTAACGAGCTGAGTGAACAGGTGCGAAACTTCACTACGCCTCAACGTCTTCCCTTCTGTCTCCATCCACGGCAAAAAAAAAAAAGGAAAATATCCTCAGTTGTTGGTTTAACTCCGAGACAGCCCCGGCCCGGGTCCATTTGGTTGCAGTTGTCCTGCACTCTGAGAGTCTACTATAGTGTGAAGGGTGAACGGAAGGACCTTGTCTAGCCCATTTCGGGCGGGAACCCCTTTTGGTGTTTTAACCATTATTATAAACTAGCTATTGGAAAATCAGATCTACAAGCTCATACGATCTACAAGCTCATACGATCTCGTGAAAACGTGTGCAAATCTTTGAATATATATTCTTTCACAGCAAACGTTTTAAATTCATATCTTTGCTTCTGGGGGGGGGGTCCCTGGAAGAACAACATATTTCCAGATGGGGGTCGGCAGCCAATTACTGTACATATATTTTTGGGGGGTCCTTGACATAAAAAAGGAACAACTGACATATAGAAACATAGGCTTTTTCAGAAAACTGTGTCAGGATTTACAGTAGAAGACATTAATTGTAGAATCGTTCCCAGGTCTAAATGGGCTAGAGTGTTCACGTCTTACGCCTATCATGAGCTCTCTATATTTCACTATAAACGCACACACTCACACACACACACACACACACACTCTACATCACCTGCATGGCTGTTTTCCTGCTCCCTCTCTCTCCCTCCCTGATGGGACTCAGTGTTTTCGTTCCTTGATCCTGTCCATCTGCTTCCTATAACGTCAGGGTAGAACACTCCGCTGTGGACCTACACCCCCTCCTGAAAAATATGACATTTGTTCACTTTCAACCCAAAATAGTCCCTCTTTTTTTTTTAAACAAAATAGCTCTCCTTGCAAAGCTCTCCCCCCCCCCCCCTCCCGGCCTGTGCTTTCCAACTGGCTGAAGTTGGTCAGATCTGGACCCAATTAAAAAGAGAAAAAAAAAGTACCCCCAATTTTTTTTCTTCACACCCGCCCTTTAGAGGAAGACCCTCAGATTAGAGGGATATTTTCGTTGTTGCCGACTTTCCTTTTTTTTTCTCCCCCCCCCCCCAGAATTTCGCAGGCTAATAATTGAGCCCATGTGTGCTCGGAATTCCGAAGTGTTCCCATTTCGTCGGAGCGTGGATGAAAACAACACTTTGTTAAAAAAAAAAGAGCCAGGCTGGGGGGGGGGGGGGGGGGGGGGGATTTGGGGGGGATTTGACCAAATCTTTTTCGGGGAGGGGGGGTTCCACCATATGATCCCTGGAACGTTGTTTAGAGTTATTAGAGGGAGTCTGGGTCAAACTTCCATGTGAGAGGGAGGCGGAGGCTTAATTGAGATCAAATAAACAAAGTCACCTGTGAGTGATTTTGTCCCGGGGCGTTTATAATGAGACACACATTCACTTGTTGGGAGTGCATGCTACATGTGGGTATAGGTGCGTGTGTATGTGGACGTATGCATGCATGTGCACGCACGCACGCCTCGCACGCACACACACGCACACACACGCACGCACGCACGCACGCACGCACGCACAGATAAGCACCAAAGCAGGTGTTTGTGTCACTTCCAGACAAGTTGCACATGCCTGACACAGAGTCACAGACACGCACGCACGCACGCACGAACACACAGATGGGGGCACTCGCCAAGGATTAGCCACGGTTTCTCATAAACTCCATGACTCAACAGTGAGAGGCTGTTCTGTTCTGACCCGCCATCGTCCCAGTGGGTCTCTGAGGGGGTCCGTTCAGCTCCTACTGGCTGGAGGGAAGGACCCGCCATCATCCCAGTGTGTCTCTGAGGGGGTCCGTTCAGCTCCTACTGGCTGGAGGGACCATCATCCCAGTGGGTCTCTGAGGGGGTCCGTTCAGCTCCTACTGGCTGGAGGGACCGTCATCCCAGTGGGTCTCTGAGGGGGTCCGTTCAGCTCCTACTGGCTGGAGGGACCATCATCCCAGTGGGTCTCTGAGGGGGTCCGTTCAGCTCCTACTGGCTGGAGGGACCATCATCCCAGTGGGTCTCTGAGGGGGTCCGTTCAGCTACTACTGGCTGGAGGGAAGGACCCGCCATCATCCCAGTGGGTCTCTGAGGGGGTCCGTTCAGCTCCTACTGGCTGGAGGGAAGGACCCGCCATCATCCCAGTGGGTCTCTGAGGGGTCCGTTCAGCTCCTACTGGCTGGAGGAAAGGAGGCCAGCGCTGCCGCTCGACCGCCGTCAAACCCTATAGTGTACATTTAACTCTGAGGGCTGTATTTTGCGTGTCTTAAGTACCAGGTCTTATTCCCTAACTTGAGTAAACTAAAGACCTGGAGGCGTGATCAATGCCATTTGGCTATTCTGAGTGGCCAAAGAGCATTGATCACGCCTCCAGGTCTTTAGTTTACTCAAGTTAGGGAATAAGACCTGGTACTTAAGACACGCAAAATACAGCCCTGAGTCTCAGTTCATTAACACTAAGGAAGGGGTTTTTTTCTAATGAGTTTAATTTATTTTTGTATTGTTGTACTCTGTTGTATTATCTTAAGGCAGGCCTTTTTGTTATGATTTTGTACTGTATTTGATTATCTGTTGGGGGGAGGGAGAGGTATGTTGTTGGCGTGTATATATGTGTACTGTATAAGTTGTGTTATCTTTGTATATGTTGAACATTGTAACAATAAACATATTGTTGAAAAGAAAATAACAGTGAGGATTGCACTGTATATCATTTAAATGATTTAACCCATTCTGACCTGAGATCAGATTCATACGAGGTTTTCCACTGGACACACACTGGTCTGATTAACCCAATCTGACCTGAGATCAGATTTAAAAAAGTCAGTCGTTCTTCGATTTTTCAAAAATAGCAGACCTACAAGCTTGTAGCGCGCCACTCGGTGGCGCGCTATGAGCTTGTAGATCTGCTATTTTTCAATAGCTAAAGCATAACATGATGCTAAAAAGATAAATTAGTAAAAGATAAATTAGTTGCCATTCCTCCCGAGAACCAAACTCGTCACAGATGCACCGTGTTGTGGTCTTGTAGATCTGCTATTTTCTCTACTTATTAAGGTATTTATACCCACTGGTTGGGAAACAGTGATCTAGACTTATAGTAAACTGGACCTTATTATAGTTTACCTTAGTGAACCTTTTCAAGCCCGATTTCTCAACTATAGCTGTTTTCTGCAAGACATTATACTCTATAAGCCAGCCCATACTGTATGTATCTTTAAAACCGGTGGGTCAAACTGAACAAACAATATGTCAATTTGAAGCTATATATATAAATTATGATTCCTTGCTTTCATATGGCATGAAAACACGAAAATGAATAATATAATCCAATGACTGCATGTCTCCCATTCACGGTGGGTCACAGTATGAGTCTAAGCAGCATCAGTCTGGCATTAGAGTTGTGTGGGAATGATGATGATGAGGAAAACATCATGCTGCCTCAGTGCCTGCATGAGGTTTAGGTAGCGTCTGGTTAACCTGCGTATGGATGGTGGTGGAATCCTCCTCTCTGTTCATGGAACTCTCTCTCTTTCTCTCTCTGTTCATGGAACTCTCTCTCTCTCTCTCTCTGTTCATGGAACTCTCTCTCTCTCTCTCTCTCTCTCTCTCTCTCTCTCTGTTCATGGAACTCTCTCTCTCTCTCTCTCTCTCTCTCTCTCTCTCTCTCTCTCTCTCTGTTCATGGAACTCTCTCTCTCTCTCTCTCTCTCTCTCTCTGTTCATGGAACTCTCTCTCTCTCTCTCTCTCTCTCTCTCCCTGAGGTCAAACGAGCACTGAGGATTATTCCGTGTGAGAATAATAATAATGATGATGATTAAGGTGAGCTGTGATTCATGTCTTCCTAATCATAACAGACTGGGATAGCTAACGAAAACAACGAGCAGCACAGACGCACGCACGCACCCACGCACACACACTGCACGCACACACGCAGGCACGCACGCACGCACGCACACACACTGCAAACACGCAGGCACGCACGCACGCACGCGGCCCACTCAGCCATACTGCTGAACACACGCCAGTCATTGACCTAATGTGTAGAACACACCTGCAGGCTCCCAGTGTAAATTTTTAATTCTGATTTGATTGGAATTAAAGTGGTATTAAGCCTGAATTAATGGCTTTAGACTTAGGCACGCATGCACGCACACACACACACACACACACACACACACACACGCACAAAAAGGTAATTGCGTCCATCTGGGGAAACATAATTTTCTGCTTCCATCCACTAACATTTCGCCATTAGACCACGAGTGTGCACGTGTGTGCGTGTGTGTGCGTGCGTGCGTTAGGGCTGCACGATATGGACAAAAATTCATATCACGATATATATGGCAGATATCTCGATATCGATACGATGACGATATATCGTGCAGCCCTAGCTGACACCGTCGTCGGGAGACTCCAGACCTGAATCGCCATAACATATTTTCTTAATGGACCTGGCTAGCGATGCAGGGCTGGAGCCAGGCTACAACAGGACAGAGGGACAAACGAGTGATGGTTTATTTTCCGAGGGGCACAGGCTAAAATAGAGGGCTGGCTTTAGAAGTGGACGATATATTGTCGATATAGACGATATATCGATATGTCGACGATATATCTATATCGCGATACCGTTGCCTTTTTGCGATACTGATATTGTGCATGTTCATACCTCGATATCGATACGATAACGATATATTGTGCAGCCCTAGCGTGCGTGTAGCCTATGTGTGTGCGCGTGTGTCTGTGCGTGTGTGGTACCATGTGTGTGTGTGTGATTGCCAACACCCACTTGTTTCCTCTTCAATCGCAAATGATGACTCTCAGCACTTTCCCTAAACATCATGCACTGCAGCAGTCCTAATCCCAGCACTCAACAAGCTTAGCGACCTCCAGAGGGTGCTAAAGTGCGTCCAGAGAGCGTGAAATGTCCAGAAATATTCGTAAAATGTCCAGAAATATTCGTACAATGTCCAGAAATGTAACTCTTGAGAGCGTAAAATTAACCCAAATGGTCCGGGTCCATTTAGTTTCAATATACGCTTTCAAGAGAGTAAAATGTTGCTGTTAATCATACTTACTTACTTAGGCCCGTCGCTCCCAGTGGAGCATAGGCCATCAACGACTCTTCTCCATCCAACGCGGTTTTGGGCTTTCCTTTCCGCCTCTCCCCAGCTGATTCCCTGTCTCTTCAGCTCCGCCTCAGTGTCCCGCCTGCTGTTAAACATGGGCATTAATTAATTTACAAGAACACAATAATTGGAGAACGTAAAATAATTGTTAGTTTTGAGCAACATTTGCCTGTTTTTTCTCCTAATGGCACCCAACATCAATACAGCATGGAATTGTGGCCAATTCTTATTAAACAAAAACAACAACATATTCTATACGTTTTGGGTCTGAGAGGCTAAAATGTCATCAAATGGTGGTTCCTCCGTGGCTCAAATGCTGAACACATAATGGACCTCGATATGAAAAGGTTTGAAAACCACTGACATAGACTATATTTATAATAATGTAAAGGTATGCAGACTGGACGCATTTTTTCGTAAAACCGGCAGAAATAAACGCTGCTAAAAATACGAAAAATGCAGCAGTGTGCATTAGGGACCTTTACTGCATTTCTGTGATGACACTCTCTCTCTCTCTCTCTCTCTCTGTCTCTGTCACTCCTATCCTCCACCCTATATGAATTATGAGCATTATTGTTTAGCTGGAGTTTAGATGAAGTAAATAGGCTATACTGTATAATGCATGGTATAGATTAAGTGTACTTATATGTACTGTATGGTATTACAACAACTACAATAATGGTCATCGTTCAATAGACATGCAGAACATGTTTATAGTCACATTCCTTTACAGTCTGCTGGATGCTGATTACTAGGGGACATAAATCTGTGTGTGTCTGTGTCTATGCATGTGTGTATGTGTGGTGGCACTGGTGTATGTGTGGCACATGTGTGGCGTGCGTACTGTATGTGTACGTGACGTGCGTACGCGCACGTGTGCCTCTCAGAGGTCAGAGGCAGCGGTCTGAGACAGACAGAGACACCTCTTCTATAGCGGTGATGAGGTCATGTTTGGACGTTTGGCTCGGCTGGAATTTATGGCTGTTCATTTAGTGATGTCCTGCTATGATGTTGTCCACGCGGGAGGACAGTTGAAACCAGCCATGCAGACATGTTCATTTGTTCCACTTGGCGACCCAGAACCCTGTGTGTGTGTGTGTGTGTGTGTGTGTGTGTGTGTGTGTGTGTGTGTGTGTGTGTGTGTGTGTGTGTGTGGTATAAAATGTCCTTCCTGACCACTGACCAGTAACGTGTCAGTGAGTGATGCGTGTGGCGGCGGGATCATTTTCATATGCAACACATCACGTTGTGTGTGACACACACACACAGTACTGTAACTGGACCCAAATAGGGTCCATTTGTACACTCTCAAGACCTGTAAGAGAGTACATTTCAACAGACAGACACACACTTACTTGCTTGCTTGCTTATGGCAGTCCATCGATGTCGATGAGGACGTTGCTCCAAATAAAGTTCAAGGGGATAATTATTGTTGTGTCTGTCGTCTGTGCATAGCCTGATGGCTGCTCAGACCAATGCGAGATCCGCAAATGTTGTCACAGGAGGGACAGGGGAAGGCAGCAGCGGTGGTCGGTGGACCCCTAGCACGCTGGGGGCCGCTGTGCACGCCGCTGTGCTCTCCTCTCTGTGAGCTGCTCCTGCTCCTACACACACACACACACACACACACACACACACACACACATTAAAACATGGGAGCTGACCAGTACAACCACAGTCTTATACCGTTAGGCCACTAAGCAGCTCCACTGGAGCATTTGGGGGTTCAGTGCCTTGCTCAAGAGCACTTCAGCTCTATTGGGTGAGTGATGACCAATCACTTCCAGCCCGTCCGGGGGAATCGAACCGGCAACCTTTCGGCAACAAGGACGCTCCTCTAACCCTAACCCTAGTATCACATGATTTCTGTAAAAGATATACAGCAACATTGTGGCCGTATATATATATATATAGGCTATGAGAAAATGACACCAGATGTAGTTTAGAAAATAATAGGATGAGTTGAGTAGAGGAAAACGTGACATTACAAACTGGGTCCAGAAGTGACCACGACGATACTGTGGCGTAACAGCGCCACCTACTGCTCGTTTACAAAGATCACACCCGTGACGGGTCAACAGTGCACTCAAGACATGCTCCAGACCTCATAAAACCCTGCATGCATGTATAGGCCTACACTCAAGACACTGGCCCCGCTGCCACCCTTAGATCTCCATATATGGAGCTGAGCTGTTCTGACATTCCATTATGTTAGTCTTGGTTAAAGCTCTATTTTGAATATATCTGATAGAATAGCAATCAAAATGCTGCATGAACTAAACCCATATGAACTAAACCCAGAAATGTAATTTTGCGGTGTAGTTGCATGCTGTTCCCTCTGGAGGGTATACGTTCAGGAACTAAGTTTCACTTCTTTCCATGTCGTTTTGCTTTGGCTGCTGAGAACAAGCTGTGAACATGAACTACTGGTATGAAAAAACACATGAATAATCATGTATTGTTTATTTCCATAACACATAAGAGCTAATGAGACATATTGGCCGTAGGCCTACTGTGATCCTGAAGCAACCATAATTCAGTCAATAGTTATGACTGCATGCGAAACCACTATAGGCCCAAAGGTCATGTTTTGGGTGTGGGTTGACTGAGAGCCACTGATCTAACCAACTTGACCAACTTTTCAGCTGGGCTTTGCTGGTCTTTCCAACCATACTGCCAGAGAAATGCCTGCTGCCTCTTAAGGTTATACATTATATCCTTATACTACAAACTTATACATCTTTGGGTTATTGCTGAATATTATATCATAGTATGGTACATAATTATGCAATTCTTAACCCATAAGACACAGTACGAGAGGAAATATCAGATTCCACTCGAAGGCTGAAACTAACTTGATATACCTGACATATTACATTCAATCATTCCTGATTTTTATATAGAAGTGTATAATTGTAAGTCTCTAAATGTTCTGATGAATTGAAAATGGTGGGCCTTATTGTAAACAAGTGTAATGCTTCGTCATAGTGTCCACAGTTTTTGTATTGTACTTTTGTTTGAATTAAATGTACTCATTCTGCATACTGTTTATAAATCAATACATTGAAACTGGGACTCAACTGATGCAAATTACAGCAATGTTGTTATTCAATAGAGCCATTTAAACGTATATTAATTGCATTGCTGTTATATTAAATATGCTTAAGTGGCTTACATTTATTTAAATTGCCTTAGTACATTATTTTTTTAAATAAACAAAACAAAAGGAAGTTCACATTGGTGCTGCATTATTTCAAAGGCCAGTGGTCTACTTCAACAGGAGAACAGGAGCGCCACCAACAGGTGGATTTTTGAAAATGACTCAAATTATGAAGGCAGTTGTGCAATTTACGTGGAATCTTTCACAGACTTTCATACTAAGGCTGAGGAATATATATCTCACCCTTTTCACATTGGCCAGTTACAGCGCCACCAACAGGTGGATCTGTTGTTGTCGTTGTTGTTGTTGTAACGACACTCAAACAAAAGAGGCTATGCTGACCCCCCTTGGGCCCCCTCAACTCTCACTATAACTAGACACTTTACCTCCTCCTCCCCCCCCCCCCCCCTCTCTCTCTCTCTCTCTCTCTCTGTTTAAAAGTACAGGAAAAATATAGTGCAGGTAAAAATCTCTCGGCTCCGTGGATATACACGGCTATTAAGTCCATATTGGTCTTTGCTGTTCAGTCCACCCATTTGACCAGCAGTCATCCAGCCTTAGACCAGCTAACCAAAATACACTGACAAACCAGCCAGACCATCCATAATATGCCTGACAGCATGTCATCAAAAGCTGGTTTCTGCCGTTTTTATTTTTGTATTTATTTTTTCAGCAGGGATGTCTGGGCAGGCCATGCAGGAAAACTAAAAGCTGCTGTATTTAGGATGGCTGGCTGATGTGCCAACTGCCAATGCCATGATGCACGCTGATGCCAATTAATTGGTGGCGGCGGCGCTATACCAGCTGTTCTCCATTCCACCTCAAACCCCGAGTTAATCTGGGCATTATTTAAGCACACGGCGGTGCATAACAACATGCATTCAATCAATGCTCTGAATGCTGATTTATAAATGAGGTTATTGTGTAACAAAGTGGTGAGTGAGTCAATTCTGAACTCACCATTTAGACCACCAACATTTTCCACAACAACAACTTCACCACTTGCCTCGCCCTGGTTGATGACGTTAGCATTAGCATCACTGCTAGTCCCAGCAGCAGCATCACCTGTCTCCTCGGTCTCGTCGCTTCATGTGGTGGTTTAAGAAAGAAGTTTGAAATCAATGGAACCCTTTTCAGTAATTTAGCCGTCTTCGCATCCTTAATCTTTTTTGCTTTCCTCTTGGAAGAACCGCTCGCCGGCATATTGTCTTAATTTGTCTATGTCTCAAATCTCACAAAACAAACGTAAACCAAATTGAAAAACGCCCGCCTCAATGCAGTCACAAATCTGATTGGACAAAACACAGCCGGATGCCGGATGCAGGGGTCACATGACAGGCAGGTATATGAAAATAAAATGTGATTAAAGTTAACCGTCCACAATTTATTTATAATATAAATTATCACCACATCACCTTAGTATGTCAAGCTTAACAGCTTGATTTCTGCATTAATTCTTCTACTGCATTAATGATAACAAATAATTTTAATTTAATTTCACTAAGGCCAATAAGGGTAACAAAATACAAATACAAAATATGTAATTTTCTCAACAATTATGACAACATTTATTTGAAGTAGCTAATAAGTGATAGCCTATAAAGTTTTTGGTGCTGCACAAAGAAAATCACAATATTTAATTATTCATAATATATTTGAGCATTTTGAGGCAACAACATATTAATTATTGCAAATCTGCCTGAAACAAGTAATCAACATAATAATCCATTATATTTCTAGTCCTTAGCTTCAGGAAGGTAATTCTACAAACTGTTAATAAATATTTCAATCCATCAATCAAAAATCGAGCGATGGAGCATAAAATAGGCTTTAATATTACAAGCACGCATATGATTGGATAATTAGCCTCTGGCGCCACCCTCTGGTTTAAATGAGAAAGTAGAGTGTCCATTGAAACTATATATTAGGCTGTTGAACATTTGGTTGTTGTGTACTTAATTATAGACTAGTGAGGATAATTTATATTAGACTATCCTTAGCGATATTATTTTGCTAATTAAATGTTAAGGAGATTCAGCTCATTAAAACTTATATTCACTTGAAAAAATATGATTTAGGCCTTGTTGCGACTGTAGGTCGCATTTACAAAAGAAAAACCTGCATCTCTGTGTGTTAGTCACGCCTCCATATATGGTCACGTCTCGTGACATAACACCTCCATATATGGTCACGCCTTGTGACATCACACCTCCATGGCCATGAGCACTCGCCCCACGGCCCGCAGTCTGCAGTCACCCAGGCGGGCGGATGCTGCTTCTCGCCCTCCGGGCGTCTTACTGGTAGCAGTATAGGGGCTCAATCAGAGTATCTGCCGCATGACGAAAAGTTGAATATCTCCCCCCATGCAGCCAGGGGGGGGGATTCCCCTTTACTTATTTAACTAACTGTACGAGTTCTCGGTCAGCGCCTCACTGGCATTCTATATCCCAGTCCCATGGGATAGAGAGGTCCCATGGATTCTTTACTGCTCCGCCTGCCTGTGGTCATACAGATGGAGGCACTATGCTATGGGAAGTGCAGCTGTCTAAGAATATAAGCAGTCAATCAATCATGTGGAATTTGCAGTAAATAAAGGTATAATACTTTTGCTGTTTTGCTGTACAATTATGTTACTATTTTATTTTACTCTGAATGCTCTTTCTTGCACTCATTATTCTATCTCTTTGTTTGCTGTGCTTGCCCGTGTTTTGTTGTTTGAATGTTATGCTGTCTATGAGGAAGCCAAACTAAAATAAGTTTTACTCTTATGTAGCTGTACTGCTGTACTGTACACAAGATGTTACAATAACGTACAACCTTGAACCATTTGGTTGATGATATGCATCTCCAGTCTGGCAGCATGCAATCTTTGATTATTATAACAACCGTCACTGCAGGTGACAATAGAGAATAAAATGAAATGAGAAAGTTTAATTATAGATTTGTGTGAATCTTGATAGGAACGATCTGTATAGGCTGTCCTGAAGATATACATTTTTGGGTGTATACGGCCTGCAGGGTTATTAAGGTCACATTAAGGTCACGGTCAAAATGACCCCGGCCTAATCGATCATACATAAGAGATGTTGTTTGTGGGCAGACATGGGTTTACTTTAAACCAGTTGTGTTTTGAGAAACACAATATATTACCTGTGAACAAATGGGCTCATTAAATCCATTTGATATATTCTTCATTCTGACAATTTGATGATACATTTTATATTTCACCCAGAAGATGGCAGTATACAATACATTCTAGTCTAGTGTGACTGTTCTCAAAGTGCTTGGACTCCAGAGAGAACCAAATGGACTTTTTATTGGTCTAGAGAACTGACCAGGATGTCAACTAACGGAATGTCAGATATGAAAAACATTTTTGTGGGGGCGTGGGGGTGATAAGTGTGATGGGAGGAATTTTGATGGACATTTTTTGATGTGAGTAAAGCTGTTATTTCTCAACCATTTCATCATTTCATGTCAAGCTTAAAATGTTTCATTGTTTTTCCACCTTTAAAAAAAATAAATAGCAGATCTACAAACTCAGTGAGCTCGGAACCCCCTCAAGGACTAGTCCTGAGGATCATTGAGCAGATGCTGATATCCTGAGAGAGAGGAAACAATAGAGAATCTTTCCAAACAAAATATGATTCCTCCTTTTTAACCCCAGACCCTCCCCCCTCCCCCCCATTCTTGACTTTTCCAGAGTTTTGGCAGCCGTCCAACTAAACAATTAGCCAGCAGCCTGCTCCGGTGCATGAGAACCCTGGCCCCTGCTATCTCATTAATGACCATTCTCTCTCTCTCTCTCTCTCTCTCTCTCGGGCAGCACCTCTGCACAGCTGGCCCCAGAGAGAGGAAAGGCTGCTTTAGTGCCAAGTTTATTTTCTCCCCGGTGGTCCCTCTGGGGCCTTGTGACTCCGTCCGTATAGCCACATGCCATTGATGAATTGGGTGAGGGTCCTCAAAGGAAACGCTGCTTACTATAATACGTCTTCAGCAATGAGCATATATAGTTCTATTTGAACGTCTCTATGTAGCCTCGTGACGTATACGTCGGTCTTTGCCACATCTGTTGTTTGCGCTTCATGTGCACTGCAGACTATGGGTGCAGTGGTGGAAAGTAACTAAGTACAGTACATTTACTTAAGTACTGTATTCTGTATACTTAAGTACAATTTACTGAGGTATTTGTACTTTACTTGAGACAGTATTTCCAATTTGCAATACTTTTACACAGTACTCCACTACATCTCAGAGGCAAATGTTTGTACTTTTACTCCACATTCATTTGAAAACGTTATATAGTTACTAGCACTTTGAGCTGCATTTCATGTCATGAAAGGTGCTATACAAATAAAGTACTATTATTATTATTATTATAGTTACTTTGATTATTATTAGCCTAACAGAACATTAGTCAATTCAGCCCTCTGTTAGTACTCACTATGCAGAATGTCAGTGTGTCGCATCGCGACGCATATGGCTGGTATATAGGCTATGTACCTCTACTTTTAGTACTTTAAGTACATTTTGATTCCAATACTTGTATACTTTTCCTCAAGTACATTTTGAATTCTGGACTTTTACTTGTAACAGAGTATCGTTCTAAATTGCAGTATTGATACTTTTACAGTACAAGTACAAAATATGAGTAGCCTGTATACTTTTTGCCTGGCTGGGTGTGCACGGTTGATGCTGTGATCAAATTGAGAGCATAATGCATTCACATTAAACCAGGCCTCAAAATAAAACAATACAATAAAAAAGGGATAGGAGTGGACACATCTTGTGTGTGATTGTGCACGTACTAAATATTATTGAAATAGGGTAGTCTAAATAAAATTAAAAATGTACTTAAATAAGTGAATAGCCTATAACATCTAAATAAACTATAGGCCACTATAAGGCCAGGGTGTGTATATAGGCTTCTAGGCACCTGTTTGATGCAAATTGCAGGTCCCAAAATGACCTGTTCAGATTCAGAACTCAGTATCCATTGCATCGTGGTTAACAGGACAACTCACCCCTTTAGTTTTTGGTTTAGTTCACCCCAAGCACCGGGGGGGTGAGTTGTCCTGTATTCGCATCGAGCAATGGTCCTTCAGATTAGGAAAGCCTGGCATGCCTAGTGGAATTGTACGGATAGATTACAGGCTATTGGTACTTAGGTCTCTGCAAGAAAGTAGGCTATACTTTATAGGCCTATAGGCTAAATAAAATAGACTAAAACAGGGATCTTATTAAATCTAACAGTGTGTGTGGTTGTGTGTGAGAGAGAGAGAGAGAGAGAGAGAGAGAGAGAGAGTTGAGAGAGAGAACTTGAGTCATACACGCCTCCTCTCTCGCCAGCGGACACTGCATAAATAACTGTCGGCAGAATGTAAACACAGCGGTCATAACCCGCGCGAATTAAACAACGTGTCTGGGGCGGGATTAAGCACAGTGTGCACATTTACCACTTTCAAAATGTCTGACCTCAAACAACAAACCTCTGGCATAATATGTATAACATACCTTCGCAATTACGATGCATCAATTTATTAAATGGGCAAAGAAACTAAAGGAAACTAAAGTTCATTATAAGACAACCCCTCGGTTATTTTGGCCTGACAAACAGCCTCCACGATCGAGGAGGACTTTTTCCAAAAGCACCTAAATCATCCCTGATTGCAGCAATTTGTTTATCTGGTGGTAACGGCCGTCCACTGTTGACTTTAAGAGATTAAGAAAACAAATAGCGCAACACTTATCTGCGCACTGACACTCTTTGTAGCCGCACGAGTCTTTGCCGTAGGACATTTTGAAGGGATGGTGTGATAAGAGAGGTTAGCCTGCAGGTCAAAGAACTGGCCCACACACTCACTGCAGAAAAGAAAAAGAAACGAGTCAAATGAAAAGGCATTCTTTAAGTCCTGCACGCAGAGTAACAAAAAAATGTAGCCAATATATTTTTTATATACATGTAATCTACTTGAACCTTTGACAGGACACTTGAATATTTCATGTGCACTTGAGTTCCAATGTCATCATCATCATGTAGCCTCAAAACAGGCTCATTCGTGTGGAGGAGGAGGAAAAAACACATAGGTCTAATAGAACTTCTGAAGGGTATAAAACAAACTATAAAAGCACACACATTATCTTTGAACCAGCAAAGACAGTCAAGTGGCACAAAGAAAGACATTTAAATAAAAAAACATATAATCTTTTACAGGAACGCACGAAAGAGTGCACGCACGCGCTCGCTCGCTCGGTTATTCCCACTCGAGAAGTCTGTTGGCGGACGAGATGATGAGAACGTGTTGGCATTTCGATGTCCATCGATCGTCATCTGAAACTATAATATAAACACAACCTAAAGTCTGTGGAAAAGGGTTGTCCTTCTGCAACAGGTGGGTTAGCAACCTGGGTTAGGAGGGGGTTGTTCCACATAGCCTCGTACTGCTCAGAGGTGTCCGTTCCCTGGGTTAGGAGGCGGTTGTACCACCGCTCCGGTGGTGAGCTGACCACCGGAGCTGAAATAACGTTGAGCGGTGGTGAGTAAAAACAGAGAGAAGGGGCTGGAGCGGTGGTGGTAGTTTGCTCTTCACCGCGGCTCAGTGACGTCATGTTGTAGTTCGGTGGTCACCTCAGTGACGTCATGTTGTAGTTCGGTGGTCACCCCAACCCCGTAAATCCAGACTATGTATGAGCCTTTAGGAGGAGGCGGTTGTTCCACATATAGCCTCGTTACCTCGTATACTGTTCTTCTGGGCTAGGAGGCGGTTGTTCCACATAGCCTCGTTACCTCGTATACTGTTCTTCTGGGCTAGGAGGCGGTTGTTCCACATAGTCTGGTACTGTTCAGCATCTCCTTTAAATCGGTCTCGGGCTTCCCAGCAACCATGAAAGGCCACGTCTAAAGAAAAAACCCAAACATATAGGAGAAGTTATATGAAAATAATCAGCTCTGATTGATATTAAAGAGTTTTGCTTTACTTTACAAACAATTCAATAACACGAAATCTCATTTTTAAAGCAGGGGGGGACCGGGCCATGCAATGCAATGGCCTGAATAGCCTACATTTAGCAGACGCTCTTAATCCAGAGCGAATTACATTAAGCAAGAACAAAAAACATGGCAATACATTACATACATAAAAAGTCGTTATCATGACACATGCGTATAAGCTTAAGAACATAACAAATATAACACATTTAAACCATATTTCTATAGAGCTATAGAGCTGTTCCAGCTCATATCTTAATGCTTATACCGGTCATTCAATTCTATTTGAAAACAAATCACTACAGTGAACTGGAATGTTGCATATTTTGAGCAGGCTTGGGCCGGCCAACATATATAAGGCCTATGTATAGACTAAAAGGTTATATACGCTTTTACGTCAGAAGTTCTTCAGAACTGAGGAAATTATTTGTTTTCCCCACCTCTCCCATGAAGCACCTGCAATGTACTCTGAGCCCAATTCCATCTATACCGGTATATAGATTTCAGATTTGTAGAAGGGATAGAAGCATTATTCACTCCTCCGTGAGTATGCAGGACTCTGACTGCAGCCCATGGTTCGTGATATATATACAGTGGTTTTCAACCACTGGTCCGGGGACCACCAGTGGTCCTTGAGGGGGTTCCAGGTGGTCCCCCCAGCTAAATGATGGATAGTTGGTTAACCAAATGGAACATTGTTAGATCTTTAACTCTTGACTTGAGACCATTTTTATACGTTGTCAAGAGTTAAATTATTGTTAAACATCTGCATTAGTTAATTTACAATAAAGTCCCCCACAATTACAGAATGTTAGAAGAATTGTTATTGTAATCAACGTTTGGCTGTTATCTCTCCTAATGGTAGGCTACCACCATGTCAATACAGCATGGAATGGAATGTGGACAAAATCTTATCCAACGACCACACAATATTCTATGTTTTGGGTCGGAGAGGCTAAATGTCATCAAATGGTGGTTCCGTGCAGCTCAAATGCCGAATAAATAACGGGCCTTGAAATGAAAAAGTGTTGAAATAAAACCATGGGGTCACAGTCACTGATATAAATAATGATCTTACCAGGTTGACGGGGTGTATAAATCCATTCTCGTACTTGTCGTTGGCCAGGATCTGCCTGAGGTGCGCTATGTAGCTGGAGGCCAGGCGCAGGGTGTCCAGCTTGGACAGCTTGGTGTCGGCGGGGACCCAGGGCAGCGTGGTCTTCAGCCGGGTGAAGGCTTTGGAGAGGACGCGCATCCTCGCCCTCTCCCGCGCGTTGGCCGCGTTCCTCTGCACCTGCTTGCCGCCTCCTCCTCCTCCTCCTCCTCCTTCGCCGTTCAGGTCCGACGCTTTGCGGGACGCGGCGCTCCTCTTCTTCTTCTTGTTCTTGTTCTTCCCACCGGCCGCCGCGTGGCCCCGCCGCTCCGGAGCGGAGCCTCCGTCTCCTTCTCCTCCATCCTCCTCGCTCTCCTCCTGGTCGGTGCTCGAGAAGATCCCGTCCAACAACAGCTCGTCGTCGACGTCACTGAGGGATCCGGTGGACATGTCTGGACTCACTGGACGCCTCGGTCACGGTGGACCGGCTTCAAAACATAGGAGCAACTATAACTGTGTGAGTTATAGGCAAACACACACACTCACACACTCACACAGACTCACAGAGACACACACACACAGAGACACGGCAGCTATCTGGAAGCACGCGTTGCAAGGAACTGACTTTTTATGTTCATGACCGCCGGGGTCCGGTCCGGGGGCGTTACCACAAGCTGGGAGGAGGACTGCAGGGATTCAAAAAAATAAAGTGCTGTTCAAAAAATAAATTAATATATAAAGGAGAAGGGAGAATAAAAGTTTAGTAGGACTATATTTGTTTAAGATTGACCAACAAAATAGTGTCACGTGAAAAGTAGCCTAAATTAAAATTGACCTATATATATATATATATATAGCGTTTTAAAAAATGCATTGGCCTCTTTCTTAAATAGCCTATATAAGTCATGCGTAAACGACAAAATAGTTTCATATAGTGCGCATCCTGCAATTTTCACTCTTTGAGAGTTTTTGGATTTCATATCTAAAATGGACTGGAAGAAGATTAATTGCACATGCAGCTGAATTGCAACACTTAGAAAAACAATATGTTTACAGAGCTGTTTTCGATTGAGCAGATTGTTATTTTAATTCGATGGCCTTAATTGTTATTTATGCCACATGGGGCGTATTGAAAAAACTATTGTCGTATCTGGAATCAATATCGTGGAACATCGAATCCTGTCTGCAGTTTACATTTACTCTCCGGTATGGTATAAAATATACGACAATATGTAGGCTATTTTTCGCTTTAATTAAGAATTTGGGCCTTGCCTCCTTGCCCACTATTAGGGCCTATGTAGGCTAGGCCCATACTACTGATATGGCTATTATTATTAGGCTTATTATTATTATTATTATTATTATTATTATTTTATATATTACTTTCAAATTAGCCTATTATTCATTTTAGACCATTGTTTGTTATTTTAGGTCTTCTCAGGCCTTTTGAGTTCTGACTGAGAAACGTTACATTCAGTAGCTCGCAGCTATATATGGCTATAAATGGCCTAAAGCTTCGCCCTATATATAATACTTAATTGACTATTATAGCCTAATCATGCTATCATACTTTCAGCACCGGCGGCCTGCAGTTAATGACGTGGGATAAAACGGGGCGAAGACGGGGGTCGCGTCAGGTCTCAAATGGCGCGCTGGCTGGCGCCTCGGTCCCTACAGATGTAACAGACACCGGTCCGGGGACCCCCGGCCCCCGGGGACCCCCCGAAGAACCGCTGTTTGTCCTTTCACGTCATTCCACACCGATGCTCAGCGCAGCGCACATGTAGGCCCTATCTCTCTCTCTCTCTCTCTCTCACTGCAAGACCAAACAACAAGCATGGAGCAGGCTTTAAGTGGAGGGGGGCTTAGGGTGTTAGAAGGGTGGGGGGGAGATGGATGATGCTTGCCTGTCACATGCAAGAGGGGAGTTAATTAATCTAATTGTCCCTGCTCTTGAAACATATTGATTGATTGAAGTATTTTATTAACATTCTGCAGAATTACAGTATAGGCTATACATTTCAAGCACAACAAAAACTGTTAACTGTGAGTGGACGACATGCACCATAAAAGCATTACACTTAATTGTTCACAAGAGGTTCCGTAGTTTTCATTTCATCATAGCATTTAAGAGATGTACGAATATATATATACACTTATAGCCAAAAACAGGAAATCATCCTAAAGGAGGATACAGTGAGGGCAAAAAGGGGTGGGTGGGGGATTCAGATTTGTGTGACTTAATTGCATTGCTTTGCTTGATTAGTGCTGTATATAGGCCTGTATATTATAATACAACTATAGTGTGAATAGCCTAATTTACTAGCCAGGAGCCTACACAGTAAAATCGTTAATTCACTCCCTACCTCTGAAGAATATGTACAATATATGGTTACATATATACTGCACAGTTAAAAATGGATAAAGGAACAGATAAATACATTTTACATCAAACAGCAGAGAGTATGTGAATTCATCACTCTGTGTGTGTGTGTGTGTGTGTGTGTGTGTGTGTGTGTGTGTGTGTGTGTGTGTGTGTGTGTGTGTGTATACAGTGGCGGTGGTGACCCTCCAGATGTATGGGCATGCATTATGTCACTGTAGCAGCCCCAACCCACATGTCTGTGAGGGTAAGTCGTGTCTGTGAGGGTAAGTCATGTCTGTGAGGGTAAGTCATGTCTGTGAGGGTAAGTCGTGTCTGTGAGGGTAAGTCGTGTCTGTGAGGGTAAGTCATGTCTGTGAGGGTAAGTCGTGTCTGTGAGGGTAAGTCATGTCTGTGAGGGTAAGTCATGTCTGTGAGGGTAAGTCGTGTCTGTGAGGGTAAGTCGTGTCTGTGAGGGTAAGTCATGTCTGTGAGGGTAAGTCGTGTCTGTGAGGGTAAGTCATGTCTGTGAGGGTAAGTCATGTCTGTGAGGGTAAGTCATGTCTGTGAGGGTAAGTCGTGTCTGTGAGGGTAAGTCGTGTCTGTGAGGGTAAGTCGTGTCTGTGAGGGTAAGTCGTGTCTGTGAGGGTAAGTCGTGTCTGTGAGGGTAAGTCGTGTCTGTGAGGGTAAGTCGTGTCTGTGAGGGTAAGTCGTGTCTGTGAGGGTAAGTCTGTAAGTCTGTGAGGGTAAGTCATGTCTGTGAGGGTAAGTCGTGTCTGTGAGGGTAGGTCGTGTGTCTCCAGAGGGCTGCCCTCTGCCTGCTTCCTTCCGCTGTCTCTGTGCAGCTAAAGAGCCTCATGCTCCTCAAACGGGGTGCGCAATGTCGGAACTAAAGCCTGCACCCCCTCAAACTACATGATTAATATTATAAATGTATGTATATGTGACCAGGAACACCAAACATTATTTTGTGCCATAGACCCATGTATACATTCGAAATGTCTTAGTGCAGTGGAGGTAAATTGGCTTATAGCGCAGCGGTCATCATCATCATCATCATAACCTTTATTTCAATTCGGAGTACAATTGAGGCGCAGGCCCTCATTTTCAATGTAGCCGAATACAGAACACAAATCAACAATATACAAGTCAGCAATTTACAACAGAAATCTTATATATGAATCAAGGTCGAGGCACCTTGACTTGTAATGACAGTGTGTTGTGGGTCCTGATCCCGACAATCTTTACTTTGTGTCTTCTCCCAAGGCAAAAAGCCCCAAAAATATCTTAAAAACAAAACAAAAAAATTAACTAATCTTGCATGGGACCCCCTTTAAAGAACCATGGGGGAGACCCCCCCCCCTGAGATATTATCACCACCATTATAAACCACCTGTCAGCTATGATATCACTGTGAACCACCCAGATAACGGCGCTTATCTATTCTCATATAGTTCTATATAGTTTCAAAGGGAGTTAAAAATGAAAAGTTTAAGTACAAGGTGTGGTTGGAGAGAAGACTGAACACATGACCGAACAACGAAACACACAGACAGAGAGAGAGAGAGAGAGAGAGAGAGAGAGAGAGAGAGAGAGAGACACACAGAGATATAGGTGAATAAATGGAGTGTAGTTTGGAGGGGAGTGAGGGAGGAGGGAGGGGTCATAATCTCCTGGGTGGCCTTGAAATCAAAGCACTTAGTGGAGAAGAATAATAGAGCCTGTTAGATTGATGATCACCTCTGAGATACATGGATGTTCACCAGGGAGAGAGAGAGAGAGAGAGAGAGAGAGAGAGAGAGAGAGATTAAAATAGTGCATGCAGACCATGCTGGCTGATACTGATAAAACACATGTGATGTGATGCCATTTCCTGATCGTTACCCAAACAAAGACACACATAATTATGATCATCATATAGTATATGGGTGCAAATAATCCTCATGGTTTGACTGCATCATGTGTGTTGCTGAGTGTGCATGCTTGCCAGGGTTAACCACAGTAACCCTGGTTGTCTTATAGCCTTGGGCTCCAGACCATATATGATAGACCAATAAACTGGCATCCCTATTTTGGACCCGTTTTCAGAATCAACTTTATTGTCAAGTAAAAAGAAAAAAAAGAAAGTGGGTGAAATTCGCAAACAAAGTTTTGTGCATATAGTTCCCATCGTGTCATTTTGTTCCCTCCAAGAATACAATACATTATGAAAGGAGGGGGGGGGGGGGGGGCAAGGAGATCAAGGCATGCAGGAAAGAATAAAGTTTGTGCGCTTTAATTTATACCACAAAACAATTTGAGCTGCGCTAGCCCCTCCTATCTTCAGCTATATATTCTTGATCTTATACACAAGCATTAAATGCCATTGACAATGAATGGAGAATTCCAAAACATGCAGGCAATCTTCAAGCTTATAATACTGCAACAACAATTTTAGCTATTGTTCATATAAGTGTGACGAAGTAGAGCTGCAGTGTTTTGTGCAATTATTGTTATACAAAACGATTAGGAAACATTTCCAGTGACTGTTTCCCTCTGTGTGTCACTCTCAGCCACCCTGCACCCCTCTGCAGTGACATGGAGGAACAGGTGGATATGAGTGAGGGGGAACGAGGGGGGAACGAGGGGGATTGTGAGCGACTGAAGGAGGGACCGTCCAGACAGTTATGGAGGGACACGTTGCTAATTAGCCGGTTTGGGGTGAGAGGTCACGCCGGTCATGTGATGTCACCAGGAAGAGACGGGTTCCAGATGTTTCATAGCATCGGCCACCAAGGGGGACACCCAATGCCCCGGGCCGGGGTCATTACCATACCATACACTCTGTCTGTCTGTCTGTCTGTCTGTCTGTCTGTCTGTCTGTCTGTCTGTCTGTCTGTCTGTCTGTCTGTCACACACACACACACACACACACAGAAGAACAACTGCATGCCTGTGTTGAGACAAATATTGAGATTCATAAGGACGGGTTGGTTTGTAAAGTATATATATGAGAAGAATGCCCACTATCTGAACCAAGTCAGCTATTAGAATAAAATTCTCAGTGTTAAATCTATACATTTAGCCAATAGAGTGACCATTAAAACACAATCAGTGCCGGGATTCCTTCAAAATAGAAGCTCTGGGGTGCTTCTTTTACTCTGAAGCAGTGGTTAAGCAGCTCTCTCTCTCTCTCTCTCTTTGCCTCACAGACAGACAGTCACAGACTGCTTTGCTTTGTGACGATATACATGAGAATAAGAACAGGCCAAATTGATGTGATTTCTCGCAAAACACATGAAGTGACATCAACATTAGCTGCAGGATGAGAAGGTGAAAAGGACAACACAGAAATAACTTGTTGGGGAGGTTGCAAGAAGTGCAAAGAAGCCACGGGGTGGGGGGGGGGGGGGGTGCACAGTAAAATACGAATGTAACCAAATGGACGGTCCGTTTGTGAGTTTACAAACGGGAAATGAACACTGAATATCTTATCTGTGTGAGAGCCAAGTGGGGAGATTTTTTTTTTAAACGCATGATGGATATTCTGGGCAATAATAGAGAATTATGAGCGGGTTAAAGGGAGTGGAGATATATGTCGTTTTCACAAAGATCATAAACCTTTGAAGTCCAACGACAGCGACATCCGGTGTGAGGCAACGTCCACGAGCATAACTAATACATCCTGTCATATTGCAGGTTAATGACATGGAAGCCTTTTGTCCTCACAGTCTGAGGGAGCTGGAGAGGGTCACTGTAGTGTGTGTGTGGGTGTGTGTGTGTGTGTGTGTGTGCGCGTGTGTGTGTGCGTGCGTATGCTTGAGGGGGCTTAGTAAATGCTCCCTTGGGATTGGCTGTATATGGCGCTCTCTCGTCCATGAACACCTCGAGGACTATACGATATATATACACTACCTGTATGTAACCAAGTGTAGCAAAGGATTTACTTTTATAGTTATGACTACGCCACCTTGAGATAGTTCAAGGAATTACATGAATTGACCAGTAAACTGGGTTCCCCAACAAGTTATTTATAAGGACAAAGTTCCAAAACACAGGAATTTAGTAACTTTTAAGAACAGTATGGAATAACAAATATTTATTAGACCAATGTCCAATTTCATATATATATATAATGCAGTAAAATGCGAACAATATCTTAAAAAAAACTAAGAACAAAACTAAACACACGCACTGAACCACACAGCATGCAGGAAAACAACAAGAGGAAATGGCTCAATTAAATAAAACCACACAAACACTAAAATCAGTCTAAACAAACAAAACAAAAGCAGTGGTGACATCTATATAAGGAAGTGAAAACAAAACATTTAGTAGGCCTACACTACACAGTTAAACAAATAAATCATTGCAACAACAATTTGATATGATGTAAATACCTATTTGAGTCCGTGTTCATTCACATCGGCCCCTCTGGCACATGAGCT
Organism: Protomyctophum bolini; assembly: GCF_963924005.1. Taxonomy (NCBI): domain Eukaryota; kingdom Metazoa; phylum Chordata; class Actinopteri; order Myctophiformes; family Myctophidae; genus Protomyctophum; species Protomyctophum bolini. Next base: position 36,029,756 of record NC_137880.1, on the reverse strand, counting down.
CATCGCTTCCAGGCACATGAACTCACACTGGGTAGTAGGGTAGTATAGTAACAAATAATTAAAATACTTATTTAGAAAACACTAAATAACATCTATCCATCATGTTACTCACCAAGGCAGGGACAGATAAAACACAATTAAGGACCAACAGCCAACACCAAGAAACCTGTGTTTGTTTTAGACTGCAGGGCCTTTCAATAGTCAACACTGATTGACAAGGAAGTGGCAGGGCAGCCAGTCTACGGTGGCCCCAAAGGCTCAATTCCAGCCGGCTATACATGTATATGAAACATGTCATGTTTAGTCATGCAGTATTGAACGCGACAGTCTTTATGATCCAATCTATGCTTTGAAAGATGCAGCAGCTTATTGACTTCATGGCTGTTTTTATTTTCAGCATCTTGGCCTTGACAGTATATTAGTCCAATAATTAAATAGCAGAGGTTGGAATAAATGTCAAACTAGGGAGTTTTCGTGATTCTGAATCCATTCCAAGCATTAGTTTTGCACAAAAAACCACGAAAAACGGCCATAGCCGTCATCACGGATGTGATGAGGTCATCACATTTTGGGGACTTTTTGGCTAAGTGTTTTTCAAGTGAAATTTAAGTGAAACTGGGAACAGAAGAGGACAGTAAGAGCCTCATACGCTGTAAAAAATATTGATTTGTAACTCTTATAGCACGGTGGAAAGTACCAAGAATATTTACACGAGTCCAGATTTATTTGTAAACTTTATTTATTTACTTTATTTGGCAACACTTACTTCAACTTGGACAACTGGACTACATCCCATGATGCAAATATTGTAAGTTACTTTGCAGACTTAGATTATGATTTACTATATAAACGTATACATTCCATTATACTAATATTGTGATGGTATATTAATATTGTATAAATAGTATAAAGTAATATTGAGATAGGTTAAACTACACATTATTATAATCTCTCTCGCTCTCTCTCTCTCTCTCTCTCTCTCTCTCTCTCTCTGTCTCTGTCTCTCTCTCATGGAGGCTGTCTCAGTGCTCAGTCAACACTGCTTCTCGGAACTAAGAGAGATGTGACACAGCTGCTTTTGCATCGTTTGTGTGTGTGTGTGTGTGTGTGTGTGTGTGTGTGTGTGTGTGTGTGTGTGTGTGTGTTTTACACATGACACAAGTTCTTTCATACCCCGCCCCCTAACACATGAAAGTATATCCCTGTTTCAACCTCTGCTCGAACTTTGTGACTTGAGCAGAATTACAGCTCCGTTTCTCTCTCTCTCTCTCTGTGTGTGTGTGTGTGTGTGTGTGTGTGTGTGTGTGTGTGTGTGTGTGTGTGTGTGTGTGTGTGTGTGTGTGTGTGTGTGTGTGTGTGTGTGTGTGTGTGCGCGTGTGTGTGTGTGCAAAAACGTTCATAAGTGGAGGAAATGTAATAATATAACAATAGCTCAGATGATAGCAGGATTTTTCTAATTGTACCCAAAGTCGATTTACATAAATTAAAAGGAAAATTCCAAAAGAATAAAAAGCAATAGATTCAAAAGATGAAAGGCTATAAGCGTGGGTCAGTTCCCCATAGATTAAAAAGATGAAAGGCTATAAGCGTATGGGTCAGTTCCCCATAGATTAAAAAGATGAAAGGCTATAAGCGTGGGTCAGTTCCCCATAGATTCAAAAGATGAAAGGCTATAAGCGTGGGTCAGTTCCCCATAGATTCAAAAGATGAAAGGCTATAAGCGTGGGTCAGTTCCCCATAGAACCCCAGACCACGCCCCAGATGATGATGCACAACATTTGTCAGACCAAAAGGTATAGTTTCAGACGGGCAAGCGACTTCGTTTTCAACGAGAGGCCTCCATGCCCTTCTGAAAGGACCTTAACGTGAGGATATGAGTGTGTGTGTGTGTGTGTGTGTGTGTGTGTGTGTGTGTGTGGACTCTCTGTATAAGCAGTGACTGACTGACTGGGACTCAGAGGTCTGCTCTCTGTCACTGTGATTGAGACTACAGTTTATAAACAGAGAGGACTCTGCTCAGTTAACTATCGCACGCACGCACGCACGCACGCACTCACATACGCAGGCACGCACGTTTTAAGACCCTCCGTAGTATAGAACAGTTCTGTTTATGTGTGTGTGTGTGTGTGTGTGTGTGTGTGTGTGTGTGTGTGTGTGTGTGTGTGTGTTGTTTCTCTACAGGCCAGAGCACTCCTCCACCGTACCACACTACTTTACCCCTTCACCCCCCCATCCTCCATCTCCTCTTCACCCCCCACCCTCTTCTTGCACCCCCCCCTCCTCTCCTTCACCTCCCCCCCCCCCCCTTCACCCCTGCCCCCCTCCTTCACCCCCCCCCCCCCATGATGTGATCCTTCCAAAGCCTCATCGCCTCCACTCCGTGTTGTTGCATCTTGCTCGGCGAAGCCAAAACAAAAAGGAGTCAAAACACAGAAGCAAAATGGCCTGCCAACAAGGAGCCAAGAAACATCCGGGACTTAACCACTTAAATCCTATAATATATACTTCGTCCTGATTGTTTCTATAATGATGAATTTATTGTGGTCACACAAAATGATCATCGTGGAGTTATAGGGGACTATTTCAATATTCAGAATCTGGACCTGAAATTATATAGTTGAAATCAACAACACTGATGTGAGGAGAAAATCAATTGACATGTTTTGTTGTGTCTAAATAATCTTCACCAATAACAGCACAAAATGTTTGCGAAAGGTTTTTGATAGAGTGAAAATGATCTATGTGAATCCCCGCCAAAAGAAAAACAAACAAACAAGAAGAATCCTTTATCCTTTAATAATGAATTGCATTTTTATAGTGCTTTTCCAAGTGCTCAAAGGGCTTCACAAATGGTTCATTCATTCATTCATACATTGGGAGGTGAAGCAGCAAACAGTCCTCACTTCCCACATTCACACATTCACACACCAATGGTCGCGAGCTAACACCAACCAACTCATTGGAGGCAATGTCGGGTT